>NC_056522.1:246100423-246187271 GCF_019175285.1 Sceloporus undulatus | reverse complement strand
CATGTCCCACTCACAAGCACGCTTAGCATTTGAAACAGAACAGGCAGCCTCTTGTGCCGGCAAACTACATGTCCCACTCACAAGCACGCTTAGCATTTGAAACAGAACAGGCAGCCTCTTGTGCCGGCAAACTACATGTCCCACTCACAAGCACGCTTAGCATTTGAAACAGAACAGGCATTCTCCTGGAGGGTTTCCCACAGGGTTGCCATAAGCCAGAAATTCTGACATACTCCAGCTCCCAGAATTCCATAGCCTTGAGACATAGAAGAGTCGGGCTTTGAGTTCTGGTCCCCACAACACACTCCAGCTCCCAGAATTCCATAGCCTTGAGTCAGAAAAGATTTAAAGCATTGCCAGCCAAACTGGGTTACTTCTCCAATGTGGATGCAGCGTGATGGGCTCCCTCCTGGGCTCCCTTTTGCCTCCCCCTCAGCCCCCCCCATGGCCCCCACAAGTCCTGCCTTCCCTCTTGTTGGGAAATGCAGGCCTGGCCAAGGGGGGAGTTGGGCACACAACAACAACAACAACAGAGGAGGAGGGGGAGAAAAAAGAAGGGAAAGGAGAAAGAAGAAAAGGAGAAGAAAGAAGAAGAATAGGAAAAAGATAAAAAGAAGAGGAGGAGGAACGGGAAGAAAAGGAAGAGGAGGAGGAGGAGGGGAAAGAGGAAGAGAAAGAGGGGAAGAAAAATAGGAGGAAGAGGAGGGGGAAGAGAAAGAGGGGAGGAAAAAGAGTAAGAGGAGGAGGAGGAGGGAAAGAGGAAGAGAAACAGGGGGGAAAAGAGGAAGCAGCTTGCCTGCAATTTGCAAAGCCCTCTCCAGGCTCCAGCCTTGGGCCCGCGCGAGGCTCGAAAGAGAGGAAGCTCCTCCTCTTCAGGCTGGCTGGCCAATGGGGAAGACTGGAGCTGGGGCAGGCTCCTGCAGCAGGAGCAGGCTGTCCAGCCATTGGCCAGGCAGCCTGAACAGCAAGAACCTCGCACCCCCCTTTACGGAGCCTCGCGCCCCCCCTGGGGGGCGCGCCCCACTATTTGAGAAACACTGCTGTAAGTCAATAGGCAACTTGAAGGCACACACCTACCTACACTTCTCCTTGTTGCCAGTTTAGAAACAAGTGTACAGAGTGTTTATCTTGTTTTCAGATTAATGGTACCATTGCAATTTTTCTTTTGTCCTTTTATAGGCTCCTGATGGTCATATTTTCCTTGAGGCCTTTTCACCTGTTTACAAATATGCCCAGGATTTTCTGGTTGCCATTGCTGAGCCAGTTTGCCGGCCCTCCCATATACATGAATATAAACTGACTGCTTACTCTCTCTATGCTGCTGTCAGTGTTGGTTTGCAAACAAGTGATATCACTGAGTATTTGCGGAAACTGAGTAAGACTGGTGTACCTGATGGGATCATTCAGTTTATCAAGGTAAACTTCTCCTCTTTGTCTCATTTCTTTAATTGTGCACCTATTCAGAAATAAAGGGCTAGACACTGAAGATGTGATTAAACCCAACAATGAACTATATTGTCTGTAGTCGTTCTTGAATTTAACTCAGGACAGCAGGATACAAATCAATATCTTGTCCTTCAAAATATAAGCAAAGAATACTTGTCAACACATCCATGTACTTTAGCTCTGAAGTGGGAAGACTGTGGCCCTCCAGATGTCTTAGGACTCCCATAGTCTCTCACCATTAAATATGTGTCCAGGTCTGATGGGAATTTTGGGTGAAAAGCATCTGCAGGGCCATAATTGTCCACTCCTGATTTATCCATAATTGTCCACTCCTGATTTATCCATGTGTAAGAAGGCAGAGAAACAGAACTGAAAACTTGTAAAAATTCAGGGTTGGGCACCTGCTCAACAGAATAATCAGGAAAATCAATGGATCAAAAACTCAACAGAGTAATGCAAATTGGTTTAAGATTCACAGGAATGGCAAAAAAGCAGATCCTGTTCGACCATAATGATCTCTTGCTGTATGCCACCCTGAAATCTTTGGCTGTGAAACAGGATATAAATATTTTAAATAAATAAATAAGAGTTCTAATAAATCAAGCTTCCCCAAGCTGGTGTCCTCCAGATGTGTTGCATTACAACTCCCATAGTCTCCAGCTGGATGGCTGAATAAGCTTGGGGAAGGTGCGGTAAACCATATGGCCAAGGGCTGTGTCCACACCTGGGGTGAGAATCATGCAGCCTTCTGTATGATGTTGGACTGTACTTGCCAACATTCCTTACCATTGGCTATGATGCTGAGGGAAGTTGCAGTTCAAAAAATGTTGTCTAAACAAATGTTTAGGGATATGAGATCTTAATTCTCTCTTGTTCTGTAGGTGCTACTGCTCAGTTTTCTTTCTTCTGTTTTCTCTTATTGTTAAATAAGTCAATTACTCTTGGCCTCAGGTGGGCAGCTTCAGGGGATCCCAGGGTCTGTTTCACAACTGTAGCTTTTGTTGCAGTCATCACCCCACCATGCACTGCCAAAATTGGCTGGCATGGTAGCAACACTGGAACTGGGAAAAATCTTCTGCTGGTTTCTGGAAAATTTCCTCCTTAAATCTAGGTATATAGGAAGCACAGACCTTGTTTAAGAATAGAATCACACTTCCCAGGAAGTTGCTGAAGTGCATAGTATGAAAATAAGTGTGTGGCAGGGGGAGGTTGTTGAAATGTGATGGTGTGGCACTACATTTATCAGCAGCAGGGGCATAAAATGGCCAATGGGTTAATGTGGGTGATGTGTTGCCCACCTCTGTTTCAGGTATGCATTGTTTATTGTACATTGCAGATGTTTATTGTACATTGCAGGTGTTCTGTTTCTAATCACTGTTTTTGTTTTGCAGCTTTGTACTGTCAGCTATGGAAAAGTAAAGCTGGTCCTGAAGCACAACAGGTAAACAGTTTTTCAGTTGAGTTGTAGTGGTTTTTTCATCCCTTACCTTTTGGCTTGGATGCTACTTGAACAATCGTTCTGTTGCTTAGAATACCTTCACAGAAGCAAACATGATTGAAGCCACAATATTGTTAATACATTGACTACATTCACACATAATGATGATCCAGGAATCCTAGTTTACTAAACCACAATATGAATGAGCTATGTTTTGTTGAATGTAGACTATTGACATCTGCTTCCCTTATATTTTAGTACAAACTGTTATACAAACCAGACAGGGGTCTGCAGTGTGATATTTGAGCCTGTAATTGTGGTTGCTTGTGACCAAATAAGACAGGATTTGAAAAGTAGCTTTGGTTTTTTTGTTAAGCACAATAATATGTAGCCCTGGATTCAGTCAGCACGCTGAACTATTTCTAACGTGTTCATTGGCTTGTAGCTTGATCACATTCTGGTTTACTAAGCCATGGTTCCTAGCTTATTGTTATGTGTGAAGGCCAACACTGGCTATTTAAGAATTACAGTCATGTCCACACTCTAGCACTGCTTTATAGTTCTCAAAGTTCAAGATACACCATCCTGAGGAGGCATACAAAACATGTCCTGTTCCATGAAGCAAGTTCTTTCTAACGTGATAGAAGATGTTGATGTTTCTTCCTAGTATTTTATTTCCTTGTCTTCTGCTTTCTAGATATTTTGTAGAAAGCACCCATCCAGAAGTCATTCAGCAGCTTCTCCAAGATCCAGTTATTAGGGACTGTCGACTGAGAAATGCAGAAGGGAAAGAAACAGAACTCATCACAGAAACGTTCACAAGCAAATCAGCTGTATGTTGAGTTTATAAACCACTTCTGCATGTAAAAAGGCTTGTTATGTCTTTACTATTTAACAGTCATCATGGCCATATTTTTGGACACACAAATATACTTTTACCAGTAAAAGTATATTTGTGTATCCACAAATATGGCCATGATGACTCTTGGGCCTCTGTCTTTTTACTCCTTTTAAAAATTTTTACCATTGTACAATGATCATATTTTGGGGTTGGGTTATACATTGTATGAACCAAAGTGCACATTCTCCATTTACTTGCCATTTTTATGGTCTTTAACTATTGTGGGGCCCACCTGTTGGTAGAGCTTATGCCTTCTTTTTGACTGCACCCTGCTGAATATCTTTTAGATTTCCAGGTCCACCGATGGCAGTGGTCCATCAACTTCACAAGGGACAGATGCTCATAAGCCAGATGTCCCAGCTGACTTATTTGAATTTTATGAACAAATGGACAAGGATGAAGAAGAGGAGGAAGAAACACAGACTGTCTCTTTCGAAGTGAAGCAGGTAAAATCTATAATGTAAGTTTTGAGGAGTATCTAACTCAGGAGCCAGTATGGAGTAATGGTTTGAGTGTTGGATTATGGTTCTGGGAAATCAGGGTTCAAGTCCCCACTCAACCATGGAAAGTCTCTGAGGGGCTTGACAGACCGCCCCCTTTCCTAGCCAGACCCAGGCCGTGGCAACCTCACGCCATGGCCACAATCCAGCCATTCGAGGGTGCAAAAAGAGGCTGCAAAAAACGGTTCCTTTTTGCACCCTCAAAAGGGCACCATAGCCATGGTGGCACATCTATATGGCGCTCCTTCAGCACTCCATCATATGGACGTAGTGCTGGAGGCATGTCATGATGCTGTGCACCATGTGGAGCAGCACACGGCATGGCACTCTGGGGGCAGAATCAGGGCATGCATCATCTAGACGTGAAGCCCCAACTCTGACCCCAGACCAGCCTTTCAGGCCTGTACAAGGCCTGAATGACCTTAAACAAGCCACACATAGAAGAAGGCAGTGCCATACCTCCTCCAGGTAAAATTAATCATGCAAAGAAAACCCTATGACAGGGTTGTCATTAGTCCTTTGTGCTCCCATTCAGTGATACATTGTGTATTAAATAATTGTTAAATAACAAGACTAATGCTAGGATGCAACTTTTAGTGGTGACTTATCAATTTATCCTCTTTGTTTAGACAGCACCACCACCCCCATCCTCCCTTTGTGTCTGTGGGACCTGACAGCTTGTAGTGAGCTTGCTTTAGTTACTAAAGTCTAAAATGGAAACTTAACTGCTTAATTTTATACAGTCAATCAGCAAAACCAAAATTACAGTGGGCCCTTGGTATCTGCTGGGGTTTGGTTCCAGCCCCCACTTCCCCAATAGCAAAATCTTTTGACGCTCAAGTTGTATTATATACAGTGGGGTAGGAAAATGGTCTCCCTTATATAAAATGGCAAAATCAACATTTGCTTATGGAATTTATTTTCAAGCCATGGATGGTTGAATCCATGGATCCATGGATATGGAGGGCCGACTATACAGTGCTACCTCGGGTTACGAAATTAATTCGTTCCGCCGCTCCGTTCGTAACCCGAGTAATTTCGCAACCCGAAAAGGCTTTCCGTTAGCGCTGGAAAGCCGCTAGCCGCGCTTTGCGTTTGAATTTCGCGCCGAAATAAATTTCGTAACCCGAAAAAAACATCGTATCCCGGAACAGTTTTTTCCAATCTAACTTTTTCGTATCCCGGAAATTTCGTAACGCAATCAATTCGTATCCCGGGGTACCACTGTACCTTAAAAATTGATTTCTATTGTAGCAAATTTTGTAGATAAGAGGTAATTTCAGTGTGTGTATGGAGTGAACTGAAATCATGTATACAATTACTTTAGGTTAAGGAGCATATATTTAAATTACGATTAGTTAACACTTACAGAGTTCACATGCAAGTGGGAGAAAGTTAAACAGGTGGAATGTACATAAAGACAGACTCTAACCCAGAGAAGAGTAATATCCAAATAACTGCTTCTTCTGTGGATGTTTTATTGAAAGAGTAGCAGCTGTTCTTCTCTTTTTTGAGATGCTGCCACAGAGGTTATGTATCTGCCTACATTAAAAAAAACACATCCGAATATAAAATAATTCTGGGAGTGTCCTGCATGTTTTCATGGAATTTGATCCTTCCACAGAAAGGATACATGCCCGTTTCCTTACTATTTGGGATCACAGTATCAAAAAAGTATTCCCTCATGAATAATCACTTTTAGAAGTATCTGGAGCTTTGGATCATCTGCTGTGCGCCTACAAAGTTGGTCAGTATGGAGATTAAGTCTGTTAAAGAAATTTGAAATAATAGGATGTTTTTTCCATCCCTGCTGGCTCAGGTAGTAAAGAGAAATTAAATACAGTGTACCTTTTTTTTACGTGGGTGATCCATTCCGGACCCCACACGTAAAAAAAAAGTGTATGCTTGAGTCCCATTGAAAATAATGGGGCTCGTGCATGGCACGGTGCACGGTGGCATGGCAGCGCATGCGCCCCATTACTCTTAATGGGACACACCGCCCTTTGTGCCCTGCACGCTCCCGTGGGGTCCATGGCGGCTTTCAGCATATGCTGAAAGCCATGTATGGTGCATCCGCGTATGATGCAGGTGCACTGTACACACACACACCTAGAGCAGTTTTTTCCACCTGTTGTCCTCCAGATATGTTAGAGTACAAAGCATAGTTTGCTGTGGGACTGTTGATGTTACAATTCAACACATCTGGAGGGGGTTAGGGAAGATTGTGCAAGAGCAGTTCTTTTTATAACGCATGAAATTCTTGAAAGTATGAGAAACACTTTAAGATTTTGTGAATTATATTCATTGTTCTGCTGTATTTTCACGCACCCAGAACATTCCTCTTTCATGCCTTATGGGGAATTGCAGTGTTTTCTTGAAGTCTTAATAGTAGTGAGATTTTAAAACTAGCCTCTCTCCTGGTCCCTCTTCTAGGAAATGATTGAAGAGCTTCAAAAGCGTTGCATTCACCTGGAGTACCCTCTGCTTGCTGAGTATGACTTCAGAAATGATTCAGTGAATCCTGATATTAATATAGACTTGAAGCCCACAGCTGTTCTCCGACCATACCAGGAAAAAAGCTTGAGAAAAATGTTTGGGAATGGCCGTGCGAGGTCTGGTGTTATTGTTCTGCCCTGTGGTGAGTTGGCTAGGTTGATGTTAAATATTTGGGCTTTGACTTGGTTAAGTCATTATGTACCATGCGTTTCATACGCCTGTATAACACTTTTCATGTCAAGAATGTACTTTCTAGGTAATCTCATGTCCATGTTACACAATAAATACCTTCTTAGCTTTAGCACTGACACTGCATCCTTGGCTACCAGAGCATTTTCTTGGCAAGTGTGTTGGCTAAGCATTTCCATGACTTGGACAGACTGGACAGGATATTAATTGTGGCTGGCTCTTTTTGAGTGTCAATTACCATGCTAGTAGATTATAAACAAACAAACCCTGAATTCTTCTGGAATACTTAGTGGGGATGCCTGTCTGGATTTTATTCCTTCTTTCCCCCCTTTATTATGTGAATATTTGTGCACTGCATGTAGCTTTTTTTAAATGGCCCCTTGTTTCTGTTAATTACAGGTGCTGGCAAGTCACTTGTAGGAGTAACAGCTGCTTGCACAGTCCGCAAGCGATGCTTGGTGCTGGGCAATTCTGCTGTCTCTGTGGAGCAGTGGAAAGCCCAATTCAAAATGTGGTCCACAATTGATGACAGTCAAATCTGCAGATTTACTTCAGATGCCAAAGATAAACCAATTGGCTGTTCCATTGCAATTAGTACCTACTCAATGTTGGGACATACAACCAAGAGGTCTTGGGAGGCAGAGAAAGTAATGGAGTGGTTGAAGAGTCAAGAGTGGGGCCTGATGATCCTTGATGAAGTACACACCATACCTGGTAAGGAGAATGTGGCTATTTGACAGAGCTTGAAAAAGTTACTTTGGGGGCTAAAACTCTTAGAACCCATAAGATAGTCTGGCCATTGGGATTATGGGTATTGTAATCCAAAAAGAGAACATTGGGTGTATAAACTGGATGTAAGAATGATCTGGCTGTGACATCTGTCACCCCATTGATTATCAAGATTGATTTGGATGATCTGGCTAGGTAGGCAGGTATCCCCCTCCTCCCTCACTCCTCCATGTGAGCCCTCTCAAAGCTGTGTGCTCAGTGCATTATCTGCACTCCCAGATAGAAGGAGTGTACCATTCTTTGGCCAAGGGTATATGTATGGACTGTTCCTCTGTCCAATTTGTCCTAGTCTGAAATCCAGTATTCCTGTTAGTTTTACTCTAGTATGATAATATGAGCTGTAATGTGATGGCAACCATTCTTTAAAATTTAATGCTTGTTTCTTAAGAAGCCTAACACTGTTGTGAGATATTGCAGTGCTGTTTTGTCATAATGACTGGCTGCTTTCTTTAATCTTATTAACTACAGAAGGAATTAATAGCTGGTTGGGTCCAGGTTTGGCATTTAGATTTGTATGTGAGATCAGCTAACAAATGTTATGATTTGCCAAACACTTGTACTATAATTTAATATTGAGATTTAATCTGTAAAGTAGCAGGGTGGGAGGAATTACATTTCAAACGTTCTAATTAAAAATATTAAACTGGTCCCCAGATTCATGTTATTTTTTCAAGAAAACCCTACCTTTTGTAAAAGTGCTACAGTACTTTGTTTTAGTCACTATGGGCCCAAACAGACAGGCCAAAATAAAACTGCTTCAGGTCACTTTGGAGGTATGCTGTTTAAATGACACTGCCCCTCACTCCTGAAACCTGACACGGGTCATCACTTCTTTGACCACTTTTAAATCTGAGTTGAAGACTATCCTGTTCAGGAAAGCATTCCCAGGCACAGTGCGATTATCTATCTGATATTTGATTGGATAGTTGATGTTGACGTTTTTAATTGTTGCTTGCTTATTTTAACCAATTCTATTTTATATTATTACCTGTTATTTTATACATATTTTGTAGATTGTACGCCATTGGCAGGTTTCATTTTTATTGATTTGATCATTTGTATGTACAGCGCTATGTACATTTACAGCACTATAAAAATAAACTATAATAATATTACTACTAATAATAAGAGGCCAGAAGCTGCTCCAAAGCTGTGCCTAAGGACTGGAGCATGATTTTGGCGCAGCTTCTGGCCTCTTGGGACACATGTGTCATTTAAACAGCATACCTCCAAAGTGACCTGAAGCAGCTTTATTTTGGCCTGTCTGTTCAGGCCCTATAGCAGCTTTTCTGCAACCTGGGATCTTCTAAATGCTTTGAAGTACAACCACCATAGCCCTTGACTGTTGACTGTGCTGTCTGGGGGTAACAGAAATTGCAGTCAAAATATCTGGAAGGTGTCAGATTAGAAGAGGCTCTAATATATAGTTGGCCCTCCATATTCATGGATTCCTTCAACTATCCCCAGCTTGAAAATATTTTAAAAATATATACATTCCAAGAAGCAAACCTTAATTTTGCCATTTTATATAAGGGACACCATTTTACTAAATTATATTTAATGGTACTTGAGTGGGATTTTGGTATCCATGTGGGGTCCTGGAACCAAACCCCAGCAGATACATGGGGCAGTATGTTTTATGTTCATTTTTTCACGTTAAAAGGCTCTTTTTTCCCTTTTGAAAGGATATGTAGTTTTTTTCTCTTGAGCATCTGAGATTCTGAAAGCAGGATCCTATACATGTTTACTTAACATAAATTTTGCAGTTGAGGAGAGATAGTGTTAGGTATGTGGCCACAAGATTTCATCATGAGGCTGTAAATACGGCAAATTTGGTTTACACCTGTATATTACTCTTAATTTTGCATCGTACCTCAAATATCGAAATGTCTAAACTAATTAATGTTTGTAGAGCACAAAGAATGAATAAGCTTGTATAATATAATATAGATTTACAGTCATCTAATATATCAGAGTATTCTAATCCAGTGTGACCACTTCTAAAACATTTAATATTGCTAATGACATTTTAAAAAATGGGCATGGTACACTTGCTTCTGTGTTGAGATACACACACACACACATACACACAATCAAATAATAATCTGTTCTTGCATCATTCCTCAGCAAAAATGTTCAGGCGTGTGCTCACCATTGTTCAAGCCCATTGCAAACTTGGACTGACGGCTACGCTTGTTAGGGAAGATGATAAAATTGTAGACTTGAATTTCCTCATTGGGCCTAAACTGTATGAAGCCAACTGGATGGAACTGCAGAACAATGGTTATATCGCTAAAGTCCAGTGTGCTGAGGTATAGTATTCCTTGCTTCTTAATTCTGTTGCATTTCTTGGGCAACATTCAGAGTGACTCCAAAATTTCTTTATCTAGAATGACTGCTTTTCTCTTAAAACTGCAATTTTCATATTCTTCATTGTGTTCTGTTTGATTGTGATACTCTTTTGGGGCTATGGCATTTTCCTTCACAGAAAATTTAAAAGCACAAAACAGTACACTTATTCTAAAATGAAAGGCAAAACAATTTCTGTGTTAAGCCAATAGGTTACTTTCCAGTTACAACTGAGCTCAGAAACAGAGCTTTAGGTACAATAATCTTACTCTTACAAACACATGCATTTTGGGTTAACTGTTATTCCCTGAGAGAAATAATCTGTCTAACCCTCAATAACGCTCTGTTTTTCTGAGTGACTGACTGTAGGGGGCAGTGCCTGTTGTGTGATCAGGCAAAGCCCTGAAACCAATTCTCCTCTACTTAACAGAGATGGGATTGATGGCAGGGCTTTTGCTGTCTGTGATATGCAGATAGGGATGGCAATACTAGATAAGCTTTAGGCCTAGTGACTTAGTTTGAGCACCAAGAAAAAGGAGTGGGGCGAGGAGAGAGTTGTAGAAACTACCTCCTCAAGAGACAGTGTTATCGCAAAACCCATTGTCTGCGATAGTGTTCCCAAAGTTTCTGATAGCACAAGCACTCTTGTTTTTGAATTTAATTTAGAGGCCCACTCCTTAGTTTCACAGAAAAGGTGAACAGAATTTGAAAGACTAAAATGGGATGGGGAGTATTTGGCTCTGTATTTATGAACAACTCCCAGAATCTCTTAACATTGGCCATGTTGGCTGGGTCCTCTAGAAGTTGAAGCCTAAATCACCAGGGTCAAAACTGGAGGTTCCAAGTGCCTCAAGTAAAATTTGTTTAGTTTCAGGCCCCAAGATCCCATAGCATGTTGTCATGACAGATAAAATTGAATCATAGTGCTATAACTGCAGTATCAAAGGGTCCCATATCATGGTTCCCTGTTGTTTTAACTGATGCCATGTGTTTGTTCATTGTTGTTGTTCCTCAGCTTGATCCATGAGAAGTGGGTAAGAAATACTACTAGTACTAGTACTACTACTACTACTACTACTAACAATAATAATTAAGAGCTAAGTGTACACAAATTCACATTGGAACCAGGTGTTTTACCAATGGGTTTAAAACGGGGGGTAGGAGAAACTGGGAAACCACTGTACTGTAGTGGTTTAGATATTGGATTAGGACTCCAGAAGCCAAGGTTTTGAATCTCTCTCAGCCATGGAAACTCACTGGGTGCCCTTGGGCAAGTGATGCTCTGTCAGACTCAGATGAAGGTAATGGCAGTGGCAAACCTTTTTTGGATAAGTCTTGACAAGAACACCCTGTGATAGGGTCACTATAAGTAGGGGCTGACTTGAAGTTACATAGCAGCAGCAGCAGCAGCAACAACAACAACAACGTTCTGGAATGCCACTCCAGTCTCTTATCATTTGTTATACTGGATAATGACAGTTGCAAGACAAAGCATCTGGGAAGCTATAGATTCCCTATTTTTTGCTTAAGGTACTCTGTTGTAGAAAGTTGGACATCTCTTTCTTGTTTCACTTGCTGTCTGCATGGCATAACAAGGTGGTTTGCAAGAAAAGTGCATACTGGTACAGTTCTCCCCAGTGGATGAGCTGTTTTGTGTGTGTGCAGAAAGTTGACTGTCAACTGTGCCAAAAGGTTTTGCTGGAAATGCCTAGCACATACTTAGACGGTTCCTTGAGTTTGTAACCTAAAGAACATCCAGAACAGACAGCTGCTAGTAATCTGCTGTAATTGGTCTGTGGTGTACAGAAGATCTAGTTAATTGTTTCAGAATTATTTAACCTGAAGCATGAGAGGTCATACATGGATTAAAGGTACACATAAAAAAACACTAAATTTATCATTGGTGTGTATTTTTTGGAAAAGATGAGATGGAAAAGCCTTAACTTGTAATTCTTTAAAAGTCAAGTGGGAGACTCTCACAGAGAAGCTGAAAGAACAGTCTACAGATTAGACTTTGGGGAGTGGTATTGAGGAATGTCATATTACTCAGAGTTTTGCTTATTCAAGTCAAAGACTGTTTCACATATGAAGAGGAAGTGGAAAAGGAGTGTTAGGACAAAGTGGATCTGTACATCACATTTCTGAAGCAAAATGTAGTTCACACTAGATTTGCTTTCCGCTTACCCTACCTGTCTTTACCCAGTCTTCTCTGTTTTACCTTCTTCCCTTTATGCCTTCACTCAGTGCCCCAGGTGTCTCCTGAGGGTCCCCTGACTCTCAAGAAATAAAGCTGTGAGGTGCATGAAGGTGGCTCTTTTAAAGAGGAGGAAACAAATTCCCCATGAGCAAATGCTGCTTTGGATGTAGCCTGCTGTAATTGCTCCTCTTTCTAAGAGGATACTGTACTGTAAAGCCATCTTACAGATCCTTATAAAAGGGGTAAATCACTCCCTGCATCACCCGTCATAGCTGCATAAATGCCTAACTCTTTATCATACAGTATCATTTTGTAAGTGATTATGTGCCTCATGCTTTCGCTCTGATTCTTTCTTAAATCGTTATCTATATTGAAATCTAACTACTATCTTTATTTTAGGTTTGGTGTCCAATGTCTCCTGAATTTTACAGAGAATATGTGGCTATTAAAACAAAGAAGCGTATATTGCTCTATACAATGAATCCAAACAAATTCAGGGCTTGCCAGTTCCTGATTAAATTTCATGAACGAAGGAATGACAAAATCATTGTATTTGCAGATAATGTGTTTGCTCTGAAGGAGTATGCAGTCAGGCTGGGCAAGTAAGTACTGATGGATGAAGGATGTCCATATTGACAAACCTGCTTTTCAGGATTTGTCTCTTTGGATGTTTACATCCTTAAAATCTTCTCTTTACTCACATTAAAATACAGAATTTAAGTGTCTGCTTTAGGGTGGGAAGACATTTGTGAGTTTTCTGTCACCTCTACTCAGCTACTTTTGAAGCATCAACTGAGAGAGTCTCATTTTCTGTATAGAGAAAAAAATGGCATGTACATCATCCTTTGCCAATCTGGTACCCTCAAGATATTTTATACTAAAGGATCCATCAGCACTGCCACTGTGGCCACTGGGTATATAAACTGACTTATCTTGCTGCGAGTCCACTTCGGATCGAATTATATTCGAATCACGGTTATCGTTCCCATTACCAATGGGAGGCATAAGAACTCGGTTTTTATTAGCTCATCTTTCATTCCCTTTTACATTTCTCCAGTGTAATTTGATGTGGATTTATTTTGTTCCCCATTCCCATTGCGTTTGTGGAACTGTTTTTTCTGGGTTTTTTATTTTATTTTATTTTATTTTACTTTGTGTTGTCGCTCAAGCGCTTAGGCAATTAGATGTTACTGTGATGCCTATTTCTTCAGTGCATTTTAATGCGGACTATTTTTGTTCCCTGTTCCCATTGCGTCTTAAAACCTGTTTTTCTTGTTTTTGTTTTGGATTGAGCAGTCAGTCAGTCAATCGCTTAGGCTAAATTATTTCCACGCACCAAGCCTGGCTCCAACCACAGCAAATCAAATGAATGCAAAGCCACTTAGGAATCAATCTCCAAAGAAAAAAAAATAGTTAAAAAATAGTGTTCAATGGGTCTTCTCATACTTGATATTTGTGCAGCAGGGGACAGTTATGCCGGCGGGGGGGATATGCTTACCACGTTCTGAGCTCAATGTAGCAAGTAGCTGTGTTCGGAAACCCAACAGAGCGCCTAGGCGATCGAATGCTTAAATTTAAAAAAAAAAATTATTTGGCTACACACCAGGCCCGTAGTTAGGCCTTTAGGGGCCCTGGGGCAGAAAGTACTTTCGGGGCCCTAATGTCCCGAGTCCTACCGAATGCCGTGAGCGCCATTGTAGGATGTTCAAGAAAAATGGAGGACACGACCAACTAAAAACCAAAAACATTAATAAGAAGACATTTTGACATTCTTCATGGATAGAAGGTTGGGATGTAGCTTTGTGTGGTTTGTGTGTTAGACTAGGACTCTGGAGACGAGGATTCGATTCCCTGCCTATTGGGTGACCTCAAGCAAGTCATACTCTCTCAGCCTCCTCAGCAGAAAGCCATGGCAAACCTCTTCTGAACAAATCTTGCCAAGCAAACCCCAGGATAAGTTTGCTTTAGCGTCTCCATAAGGTGGAAAACAACTTGAAGGTACACAACAACAAATAATAACTGAATATTGTACCTTTAAGTGCAGTGGAGGATCCAGCATGGTGTAGTGGCCTGAGTATTGGAGTAGGACAATGGGAGACCAGGGTTCAAATCCCACCTCAGCCATGCAAACCCACTGGGAGACCTTGGGCAAGTCACACTCTCTCAGCCTCTCAAGGGAAGGTAAATGAAGAAATCTGCCAGGGAAACTCTGCACGGTCACCATAAGTTCGAAAGGAGTTGAAGGCACACAACAACAACAACAGAAGAGGAAGGGGAGGAAAAAGGAGGAAGAACAGGAAAAGGAGGAAGAGGAGGAGAAATAAGAAGAAAAGGAGTAGAAAGAAGAAGGAGAATAGCAGAAAAAAGATAAAAAAGAAGAGGAGGAAGAGGGGAGGAAGGAGGAGGAAGAAGAGGAGGAGCAGGAGGAAGAGAAATAAGAAGGGCCCAGCCAGCCAGCAATAAATCCCAACTCCCAGGGCAGGGGAGCGCACGCACACCAGAGAGAGAGAGAGGCTGCATCCACACTCTTGGCCCCTCTTTCAGAACACAATTGTAAGGACCTCTCCAAAGATTTCTAAATAGGAAAATAGTACAGAACATTTATTTCATGTATACTGTCAATATATCATTTCAGGGGCAAGCAGTGGAAATAAATAGTTCATTGCATATTCCCAGAGTAGCCAAATAGATACCTGTAACATCTTTTCACTGTCTATGGAATCTTCAGCACTTTTGTTCAGCACCACAACTCAACTGAATTGATTTTCTTCTGATCATCTTTCTTAACTGTCTAGCTCTCACATCCATACATGGTAATAGGGAATACAATGGCTTATATGATTCTAACTTTTGTGCTGAGTTGTATATCTGCATTTTAAGATCTTTTCCAGTTCTTTCATAGCATCCCTCTCCATTCTTAATCTGATTTCCTGGCTGCAGTCCCCATTCCTATCAATGTTTGATCCCATATCAAAATATACAACCAGAAAAATAAACCACCAATCTTTCCAAATAAAGCTTGCAATATTTCCATAGTTCCAAAGCTTGCAATTAGGATATTATTTAAAAATAAATAAAATGTTTACTGTACCACTTTATAGGAACTTCAGACAGTTCCTTAATTTAAAATTCTGAATTTACGATCTGTTTTCATTCTAATAGTTTAGCCATGAGTGGGCAGAGATTATGTTTAATGGTTCTTGAAAGACTACTATTGCATGCAAATATTAGTGTTGCATTAACAAACTTTTCAAAAGCTTAAAATAATTTCTTTTATTTAAGAAATGTTCATCATGGAGGTGCTTTGTTAAAAATGCATATGGATGGATGAAGTGTTTGGAGTTTAGTGTATGGGGATAACAGACTAAGTGTTTTCAATATTTTTGGCAGCATTAAAAAATATTTTTATTCTAGCCAGAGGTAGAATAGATAGCCATTTAACATAAATTATGCAATAGCAGAAAATCAGAATTGTAATGCTACTAAGGGTTGTATATAGTGCTAAAGAACAACACAAGTTGGTGGAACAGATTCCTCCCTATCCTCCCATGTGAGGTTTCCCACATACAGTTAAAAGAATTGGGGAGCCTTCTGGAGCAGATTTGGAAAGTGTGTGAGGCAAGGCAGAAGGAAAAGTGAGGCAATGGAGATCCAGTTTTGCAAGCAGAAGTTATCTTACATGATGTTGGGTGAAGCCCTTAAGACCCACAGTGCAGCATCAAAGCCCATTAAAAAAATCCATCCCAATTTACAGGCAGATTTTCACACCAAACCTTCTCAAATCGACCCCAAAGAGACCTGAAATGATGCAGTTTTAAATCAGAATCTGTACAGCTGAAATGCTTAAAGTTGCAGTTATGAATACCTTTAAAATGAAAGTGAAAAGGACTTTATAGTCATCACAGATAAGCTCATCTTGCATAGAATAGATTTACAAAGAAACATTAGGGGGTAATGTGGTTCTCCAGATGTTTTCAGTGTACAGATCCCATCAGATCTAGCCAGCAGAGTCAATGGCAAGGGATTATGGGAGCTGCAGTCTAAAAACATTTGAAGAGCCATGTGCCCTTACCTACACTAGAAGAAGTTTTTTTTGTAGCATTGCTTTTCTTACTTGTAGTAAATTTGTCTTATTGTAATCTAGTGTTTTGATTTAATTATTAACTGCCTTAGGGTAAAGCAGTAGTTTCCTCTTGATCCAGCAATGAAAGTGGTAAAATAAAATTACTGTATATACTCATGTATAAGTAAAAAAAGTATATTAAAATACCAACCCAAAAAACCTGGGTCGACTTATACATGGGTAAATACTGTAATGCTGCTCAAAAAATGATGGCAGTGGCTGTTTGGTGTTTCCAGGCCATGGCAGTAAGAGCACCCTCTCAAGGCCCACCTCTGCATCCACACAGACAAGAAGCCTTACTAGTGCACCTAGGAGGGCTGCGGAGAGCTGCAGCTCAGTTGCAAGTCATACTGTCCAAGCATCTGGACCTGGAGAGGGTGCTTAGGAGGCAGGTAAGGGTGGCCCAGAGGCCTTGGCAGGGTGTGGGGGCAAGACAATGCTGGGCCAAGCCTCTTTGGTGCCTAAAATTGTTGCTTATTGTTACAGGAACACACCACACCAAGCCTTGTTGCCTCTTCTCCTCTGGTCTGGTTGTGCTTTTTTACTCTCTATACTCATCTATAAGTCTAAAAAAATTGTGCCCCAAAATTGACCCCAAAATCCTATGTCGACTTATTTATGAGTCAGCATGGTAATGTGATAGCAACTCTTTCAGATTTCCCCATGTAGTTTGTTTCTGTCCTGATCCAAGCAGATAGAGTCCTTAGTGACTGATTGATTGCTGTTTGTTTAACAGTTCCTCTCCCACCCCCACCCTTCCCACCCCCACCCTTCGCTGTCTCTGGAGTTAAGGCTGAAACACTGAAGCCTCATATTTGTTGCTGCTTCCCTCTTGCTGCTCACATACACACATTGAAGGAGCCTCCAAGTTTTACACCTGACCTATTCATGAGTCATGTCAAAATCCATAATTTGGGCCCAAAAACTTGACTATACACGAGGTTGACTTATAGTCGAGTATATATGGTACTTTTGATCTTCCTGTGGCTGCATTCTGTCATTTGGTCCAAACCCATATAGACTGGATATGGTTTGTTTCTATAATAATAAACTATGGTTTAATGTTTTCAAAGCAGCCAGTCAGATCTGATATAAGGCAGCTTCTTATCTGCCTGCATTTGTCTAGAATCAGATAATTAAACTGATCATTATTGAATAAAATTGGGTAGTTGGGTACTGTAGTTGGAAGACTTGGGAATGAAAGAGGCATGGATTGAAGGAACAGATTTCAAATTCATTAGAGAGTTGAAATGGACATATTCATCTCATATATATCCTGTATTCCTTTTACCTTCTCTTTTATGAAAATGTGTGTTTGAACTGATTATTTCATTATTGCTTTTGAAAACATCCTATGCTCACTTTGGCTTGTTGAGAGCAAGATGGCTCTCTAGCTACACTGGTTGCATTTCTCCACTAAGATCCATAGGCTTCAGCAGATTGAATACTGTGTCACAAGAGGAACAAGGATACCATGATATTTTCAAGAATAGTCACAATTTTGAATATATAACTCCCACTCTGAACCCAAAAGAGTTTTCATCCAAGACACAATAAGCTGTGCAAGGACACGAGTGGGGAGAAAAATGAGAACACAGCTGTTAATGTGCTAGCTCAGTGGACTGCACCAAAGAAAACACCTTTTTTTATTTTAACAGCTGCTTCTATCCTTTCATGTAGGATTAGTAGATATATCCAGCCCACTGATCTGTTGAGTCAGGAGGCACACATCAAGCGGATAACATTTACAACTGTCAGGATTTATTTCTGTGGAAGGGGGTGTCTGACAAAATGAGTTTGTCTCCAGATGGGTGGATCCACAATATAGACAACAAAGACAGCTACAGAGATAACAAAGAATGGGGATGTTTCAGTAAAAGTAAAGCATAAACATGCATTATGAATTATGCCATTGTTTTTCATAACAGACTTACAGATATTTTTGAATCCATGGGGCAAAGAGTCAGATAATATCTTCATAACATTTTTGTGTCTTTTTTTTTAAAAAGGCCATATATATATGGGCCTACAGCACAGGGGGAGAGAATGCAGATCCTACAGAATTTCAAACACAACCCCAAAATCAACACTATCTTCATCTCCAAGGTAAGAGAAAATGCTGTGCTTATCACGGAATTGGCTTGGAATATCATATTTCTCAGTATGAACAAGTTTGTTGATTCATTGTAATATTGACACATTTTTTATTGTAACCCACAAGTATATGTGAGGTTCTTAAGTCATGCTGCTTCTGTATTGTAGGTAGGCGACACGTCCTTTGATCTTCCAGAAGCCAATGTTCTGATCCAGATTTCGTCCCATGGTGGGTCTCGAAGACAGGAGGCCCAAAGACTGGGTCGAGTACTGAGAGCCAAGAAAGGTAAACTACAGCCTAAACTATGGGAGTCTGTAATTTTAATGAAACAATCAAGCATGAAAGTAACATAAGTCAACTCATGTAGCTGATCAAGCATATACAATTTGCCATTGTCCTAGTTTGTCATTGTCAGCTCCAGGTCACAGGTTAAAACATAATTCAAGGGTAGTTATAAAAAGTGCTGCAGTAGGGGGCCATCTTTTCCTTTCTCTTTCCTGCCTAATCACTCTTCACATGACAGTTAGTATTAGTATTTTGCATATCTTTAGAAGACACACTTTAGCAGACCTTAGGCACTGTTCTTACTGAATTTTAAAGACATGGTTGACAGTGTTACTTAGCATTATGATCTTTATATATAAGTTTTAGGGCTTGAGGAAACATGCTTTATTGCTCCTTTGCCACAAAGGCATCATACTGAGCAAGATTTTACTTCAACACCTTGACCAGAAAATAGAGCTATGATTCTTGGTGTGTTTAGTGTGATTTTTTGACATGCACATGTTTCCTTAGCCCCACCCATGCCTGGTCGATTCCCCTACACATCCCACAACCATGATTTACCATAGTTCCCTTCTCATCCATCCAGCCTTTAGGGTGAGCACAAACAGTTATGCTTGCCATAATTTTGTAAGTTCTTTGGCATATTTTTCCTTTGCTTCATCCTTTACTTCCTTTCATATATGCCGATAAGTCTTGCCCTTGACTTATCCACAAATCATATCAAAATCCATAATTTTTCCCCAAAACCTGCCTTTCACTTATACATGAGGTCGACTTATAGTCGGGTATATATGGTATGTGTTGTATGCTTAAATTATTATAGGAAGAAAAGCGTGGAATGTATGAAACACTATGTTGGGGAAGCAATAGATTTATCCATTGTTTAAACAAAGTTTTAATGGGGAAGAAATTTTTGGAATAAAGAACTCCTGCTCCTCACTACACTATGCAGGGAAAAATCCCTTTGGTTTCTAAAATTCTTCTTCATAGCTACATGAGCTGAAGACAAGCAGTCTTCTCTTCAGAGTGAAAAGACTGATACTGTGTTACTTCTTGACATGGAAAGGAATAGCATTGCTTGTAGAAATAGAAGCACTGGAACGGCTGAATGCTGCTAACAACAAATAGCTGGATTTCACTACTTGTAGAATATAAGTGTGTCTGAGCGCATATGTATCATACATAAAACAAAAAGTTATTTTTGTATCTTAAGAGGTGTGTGTTTATTGCTGGCAGGGTTAGCCCTCTCAGTTGCCAGAAGTAGGCTTTTGGGGTGCCATAAAAAGCAGCAAATTTTTAGTTACTTGGTTTGCTCTTGTTACATTCTCACTGCCAGGAGGCAGAGGGATACTGGTGGGGTTTTCTGCTTCAGGTGTCAGAATAACTTGACTAGATTTGGGTAATCTTCACCCTGACTTTAAGGGCAGAGACACCACTTGCTGCTTTACCTGAGGCCCTGAACTGGATTACATGTAATATGTTCTAGTATGTGATCCAGAAGATCTGGATTCTGCAGCTGCTACAAAAGATGAATGGAGAGTCTTAGAAACCAGAATCCTGAAAGAGATTCTAGATGCTTGCAGAGATAGGATAGTAACTTGGGCCTTACCTAATTTAGGAGAAGCTGTCTTTTTCTCTCTAACTTGCTAGTTTTGAATTGACAAAGACACTACAGCTTGTGATTGATAGCTGTGATAGTAAACCACATGGTACTAAGAGGTTCAGAAATGTTTTGTTTTCTTAAAAATTGGACTTGTTTGTTTATTTTTTGTGGTCTAACATTTCAATACTACTTTTCCTCTAGGAATGGTTGCAGAGGAATACAATGCCTTCTTTTATTCTCTGGTCTCTCAAGACACTCAAGAAATGGCATACTCAACGAAACGGCAGCGATTTTTAGTAGATCAAGGCTACAGCTTCAAGGTAATTTGTTCATGGTATCTTGGACTGTAGAACAAGCTTTTTTTAAACAATAGCAAGCATGTAAGTGTTCATGAATCAACTGTACAGCAACTCAGAAAAGTTTTGTATCAGAATTATTACATATATCAAAAGCTATTTTAATGGAGGCAGAGGGAGAAATCACATCAACTCTAATAGAAGTACTATTCAAAGACAGAGCTGTCTTAGCCTGTATCTGTATGCAATGAAAGATTATATGCGTATATGTGATAAAAGGGAGAAGATGTGTTCTGATGTGATTGCATTTTATTCTGTAGTTCTAGTACCTTTAGAATCCTATTTTGTAATAAAGAAGTGTCAAGGTACATAATTGAATACTAAAGTTTGGATTGTCCCTGCTAGTTCCCATTTCTATGTATGGTTGTGAAAGCTGGACAGTGAAAAAAACAGATTGGAAGAAAATTGACTCAATTGAAGTGAACTCTGCTAGAAGCCAAGATGACTAAACTGAGACTGTTGTATTTTGGCCTGATTATGAGAAGACAGGATTCACTAGAAAAGACAATAATGCTTGGGAAGGTAGAAGGCAACAGGAAAAGTGGAAGACCACATTATAGGTGGATAAACTCAGTGAAAAAGCCATGGCCCTAAGTTTACAAGACTTGAGTAGGGCTGTTGATGACAGGGTGACATGGAGGTCTCTCATTCATGGAGTTGCCATAAGTGGAAGTGTGCTTGATGGCAGTAAAAGCAGAAGACTGTGCACATGCTTCTGCTGCTCTTTATATTGTTACCCAGAAAGTTTCCGTCACCTCACTTATTATGCCAATATAAGATTGTGAGAATAAACCTGCCGATCCCTACCCTTCCTATTGCATCTGATGTGCACTACTTGTTGGATGCAGAACTCGGTAAAACAATATGTAAGTCCTTCAAGTCAGTGATAAAGCACTGTTAATTTTAGTTTTTGCAGACATTACATTTTCTAAGAGGAACCCAGTACATTTCTGTAGGTGTACACTGGGTAAAGTTTTTTAAAAGTGTTCCTTGCTCTTTCCTAGGTAATTACTAAACTTGCAGGTATGGAGGAGGAAGAGCTTATGTTCTCATCTAAAGAAGAACAGCAGCAGTTGCTCCAAAAAGTATTGCAAGCCTCTGATATGGATGCTGAGGAAGAGGTGGTTGCAGGAGAGTACAGTTCAAAATCATCTCAGGCAAGTTGATATTGTGCTGCTTAAATGTCTGTCATGTTTGATGATCAGAGAAGATTATTTAAGCATTGTGTAGACTTTTCCTCATCCAAGCATGCAGTTACGGCCATAGGAAAGACAGTGACCTATAGCCTTGGCCACTTTTCTTTGCTGCTATGCAGATAGCCTTTGGCTGAGTGGAATGAGAAAAACTACTCTTCCAACCCCCAACAACAACTCAGGTTTGAGGTCTTTGTGACACAAAAAGGAGAGTCTCAGCCTACTTTTTCAAAGCTGGTACTGCCCCATTGACTCTGACCCCACATGATAACAAAAAAGATTCATTTTCTTCACTGTATCCTCTTGATCATCCAGTACCAGGGAATAACATAGTAACTGAAGTTCAGGGGGCAGTATACAGTCAAGGACTGTGAACATGGTATTTTAGTGGGAGCAGAACTTCTGCACAAATAGTTTGAAGCTCAGTTCTCAATCTAGTCTTTCCACAAGTCTTTCCACTGCTCAACACAACCTCCACCTTGTTAGTGTATGGTTCAGCTTATTCAATCTCATCCAGCCTTATTCAGTTTATTCAACATAAATTGAAGGGTATCAACTGTTTTCTTGGTGACAAGAAGCAATAGCCAATCCAAGATATCATCAGCATATTGGTGACATCTATCTCCAAGGCTTTGAGTGACCTTCCTCAATTGTTTCACATACCTCTTGTAAATCAACATCACTTTGCAGCAGTGTTCCTTACCTGATCTAAGATACATCTGGACTAGTGGAATGGTGCCTTGGAAGAGCATCCCAGAAATTTCAGGTGGTGCAGAATGCAACAGCTGGGCTGATGCATAGTATCAAAAGCATATTATTCCAATATTGAAAGACCTGCACTGGTTGCCAGTCATGGTCTAGGTCCAGTTTAAGATGTTAGTTTTAATCTTTAAAGTCTAAATGGGGCTTAGATCCCTTAAAAACTATCTTTCTTGTTATGAACCTGACCAGGTGTTAGATTTTCATAAAAGGCCCTCTTGAGAATGCCATCACCTGTGGATGGAGCATACTATCATCTGTGCATGATAGGCTTCCAGGAGAGGGATTTCTCTTCTGTTTCTCCCAGATTGTAGAATGCATTTATCTTGACTTGGGATAAGTTCCCATTCTTCTGGCTTTTAGGAAGGGTATAACAATTCATCTTTTAAAACTGTTTTTCAGCCTGAGTGAAAAACTGTTGCACAAAATCTAATAATAACAAATTAAAATAAATTACATGAATAAAAACAATGTTAGGTTTGTTCAATTTCCAGTTTGTCTCCCCATTTGAAAAACAGGTTTCAACAGATTTGTACTTGCAGGGAGAAGAATCCCCAGACACTATTAATTTTTCAATAAAATGTTTTCCTTATTTTGTGTTTCTGTTTAGTTTTCCAAAGATCTAGTTGTTAATATAGCGTAGGTATCTTTTTCAGTTTCTTTGAGAAGAATGACAGAAATTTTAATGCTTAAAAACTTGGTATTGATCTAGATATTCCCAATGCACATCCACATACCCACAGTCTGTTTCAGAAAATATGGTGCTCTCCAGAACACATGAAGGATGGCACAGTATAGACCTGTATAGAGTTTCCTATATACAGTGAAAGATGAGCTATTACACATCCTGTTCATCTAGCCACATTGACATCTGTACAAGAGCACTTACATAAGAGCAGCTGGACAAATACAAATGCTCTGTGGGCAACAGCTGCAATCCGGTTTTTGGTTGTTTTTTTTTAAAGTTCAAACAACATAAAATATCACTGAGATCATGTATTTTGTTTTTCTAGGTTTCCCGTCACTATGGCACAATGAGCTCTATGTCTGGAGCAGACGATACGGTTTACATGGAATATCAAACGTCACGAAGCAAAGCATCTTCAAATAAACACGTTCATCCACTTTTTAAACGTTTTAGGAAATAAAAAGAAAAATCCATGGCACATCTCTTTCTTACAATAAGTGAAAAGGAAGACATGAATTCAGACATCTAAAACATTGTGACATATTTTTTTAAAAATGACAATTAGATGAAGTGAAGCAGTTCATTCATAGTGGAAATGTTATCTGGGGACTTAAAGCTATTATTTCCACATGGCATTTCATAGGTAATATTTAACCCATATTGTTTAACAGTTTTCAAGATTACTTCAGAATAATTCTGAAAAAGCAGGAATTCTTTGTATATACAGTATTTGGTTACAAGTAAAGTAAAACTTTAATATCTAAAAGCACTGAATAAAAATTTTCTTTACCAAAACACAACTGGGATCTCGTTGTTTCTTTCATCTAAACTTTGGGTATCCCAGATTGGATGACTTCTGAGAAGATTCAGCTATGATAAGAAGTATGGTACTACTGCTTTCAGTCATAGAATCATAGAATTGGAAGAGACCACAAGGGCCATCCAGTCCAACCTCCTGCCATACAGGAACACAGAAAGAATCCGTAGTTCCTCTGATGCAGGTCAGTCCTTAGCTACACTCTAAGGAACAGGAATTGAAGGTAACTGAGATAGAGAAGAGTTGAACCAAAGGGTTTCTTTTAACTTGTGTATGAATAATGTACTCTCACACTTGAACATTATACCGTATATGCTCAGCTATGAGTTGACCTCCTGTATAAGTCAAGGTGAGGTTTTGGGGCCAAAATTATGGATTTTGCCATGACCTGTGGATGGGTCGAGAGTAAAACTTGGAGGCTTCTTCAGTGTGTGTATGTGTGCTTATGGCAAGAGAGATTCATTGAGGCTTTTTGCTTCATTGTTTCACCTTTCGTTTCAGCCAGACACACAGGCAGGAGAAGGACTTTTAAACAAACAGCAATATCAATCAAGCATCCAGGACTATTTCTGCTTGGCTCCACAGAGAAATAAACTCTCCGTACCACCCAGGAAAATCTGAAAGAGCTGCTGTCACATTACCATGCTGACCCGTAAATAAGTCAACCTGGGATTTTGGGGTTAATTTTTGGGCACAAATTTTTAGACTTATAGATGAGTATATAGAGTAAAAAAGCACAACCAGACCAGAGGAGAAGAGGCAAAGGGGTGCAACAAGGCTTGGTGTGGTGTGTTCCTGTAACAATAAGCAACAATTTCAGGCACCAAAGAGGCTTGGCCTGGCATTGCCTCACCCCACACCCTGCCAAGGCCTCTGGGCCACCCTCACCTGGCTCCCAAGCACCCTCTCCAGGTCTGGATCCTGCAAGACATCCTTGAACAGTATGGCTTGCAACTGAGCTGCAGCTCTCCTTTTTTTTTTTTTTTTTTTTTTTTACCATATCTTGGGTTGAGGGATCAAGAATTTCAAGTTGTGGTCCCTCTAGCACATGGCAAAATTTGTTTCAATCATTTTACAGAGGAGATTAACTGATCACTGTGTAGTAAGTAGAAAACATGATAGCAAAGGATGTCACTCAAAGGTCTATATTATTTTTTCACTGACTCCCCTTTTCAGACCAACAGTTTAGCTGATATAACTCTTGAGAAGGGATTCCAGGGATTCCAGTTCCATATCAGCAGGATAGTGATGAGAAGTGGTCCAAAACACACTGCAGAAATAATCCAGTTTGAGACTGCTTTAACTACCTTGGCTCAATGCTAGGGAATTCTGGGAACTGTAGTTTTGTGAGACATTAAGCTTTCTCTGTCAGAGAGCTCTGGTGCCACAATAAACTGCAATTAGCATTCCCTAGCACTGAACCAGGGCAGTTAAAGCAGTCTCAAACTGGATTATTTCTGCTGTGTGTTTTGAACCATAGTTACAGGAACTGAGATGGAATTACTTGGAGAGTGTTGCCTTCAGGAGTTCTACAACAAGTTGTGTGTAATGGCTTTGAAAAGTCAGGTTTCACTGATTTGATCCCTTCTTTTGTTTTTCTTTAAGAATAAAATTATTTAAGATTAAAAATAATTTAACTTTATTTTAAATTTCACTTTCAATTTTTTTTTTTAAAAAAACTGGGTCCTCTCCTTTTTCCTTCCAGTGAGGCTCGCCCCACTCATACCATCTCTTCAGCATTTTAAAGGGATGCAGGTGAAAGCCAGAGCCTGTTTCTGCCAAAAGGCAGAAGTTTGAGGAGCAGAGGTGTCACTCCACCTTAGGGTGCCATCTGGTGTGTTCTAAACATCACACACACCCCTATTGATTCCCCTATATCACAACCATGTTCTCTTGCTTGGGCATCTTGGCTGCTCTTGTTATGCAAGATTGACATCCCATCCTCTGCTGCATTGGAGAAGAGGAAAGAGACTGTTAATCATCTGTAGTTCATATCAGAATTCAGTGGGAGTAATTTAATTCACACCTTCATTTTATCTTCTCCCTCTTTCTCTTTTGCAGATATAACCCTAAGGAGTGAGTGATCCATGAGAAACCATAGAATTTCAACTAACATCCATTCTTCTATTACCACACTCCCAATTCTGCCCAGTTTCCTCCCTTGGATTAACAAGAGTCCTGCCAGCTAAACTGTGTTGCTACGCTGGCATTTTCCCCCCTGATGGTCAGATGTGTTTTGGCAGTAAGGGAATTTAGTAACATTCCTACACTGACCAGCAGGCATAACTCAATGGTAGGATCATGTTGTAAGTCAGTTTCTAAAATACACTCTGGCTTTTGCAGGATGCTTGTTTCAAAAGAGAGGAGGAGATATAAAAAAAATAGCTGATGACATATACAACCTTCTGAGGAAATTTAAATGTAAGGAACTAGAAATATATATGGCCTTTAAACAGTTGACACATATTGATATTTTTACTATAACTGATTGTCTTGTATTATGTATTTTGTGCTTGCGTGTGTAGCATTTTTGGCATTGTAGTTTACTATTGTATTTTACTATTGCATTTTTACTATTGTATTTTAATATTGTACTCCAGTATTGTATTTTAGTATTTTATTTTGAAGTAGTTACCGCATAAATGTTTTATTTTGTTGTAAAGCTTCATGTTTATCAATGTTGTTATATAAATAAACAGTTATGATAAGAATAATAATTATTATTATTGGTGATTACTAAAACTTAAAAAAATTACATTGTTGATGTGTGTTCTGTGGCAGAGCTATTGACAGTAAGTATCTATTTCAAGATAGATGGAGTTATAAAGTAGCACAGATCTCCTGCTTGTTGTCATTGGGAGGATACAGTTACTCTGAAAGAACTATGGACTCATTATAATCTGTTGGAGCACTTTCAATTGTCACCTGTGGGTATTTACCAGGACTGAATTAAACAATAATGTCTATGTTCATACTAGATAATAAATCATATGAAATCACTAGAATCCTTTAACTTCCCATGGGTTTGTATCAGTATTAAATCTTGTAAGAAAGTAATTGTCTTTATAACCACGTGACAGTATCTCATTTTAGGCTTCACTCCTTCAGCCGCTATTCCAGTAGACCTCTTTGAAATCAATAGGAATTGTGTGTGAATAATGGCTGCCGGGCAGCAGCTTTTGTGTTTGTTTCACACTCTTTGAACTTGCCATTTACCAAAAGACTTTTTTTTTAAAGTTTGGCAACTGTTATTACAAGCTTTTATTTTTCTAAGACTGATTATATCCCAAATGGTCTCTTGCTATTGGCCAAAGGATGTGGGGGCAAGGGGGGGGGGGTCAACCTCTTTGACTTTAAAATGTTAGCCTGGCCCATGGTGACAGTCATTCTTCATGTTTGTCTTTGTGCCTTTTTCTGACAGCTGTGTAACTTTCAGTTTAATTACATCTGCTGTCTACAGATTTATCAACTACCACCTAGAGAGAATGTGTCAAATGAACTCAGCAGTCATGTCAAAATGACATCTGGTGCTTTGACTTACTTTTTTTAATTAAGGGAGAAGAGTGCACAATTTTAATATGAGATCATGAGAACTATTTGACGCATGAGGATATAGGAATTTAAATTCTTATGTCCAACCACTTGAAGGATGTATAGCATATAAAAAATGTAATATATAATGTGAATTTCAATGCCCTGCTGTATTGCAAGAAAAGAAACGGTGAGCAATAGAAGTTTGAACTCTGGAGGGCTATTTGGAGCTTTTCAGAAAAGCACAGCAAGAAGAACAAATGGCTGCCAAATGTCCCACTCTTAAGCTGAAATCTGCATATGGTCAAAAGCCTCAAGATACACTTATGTTCATCATTCCTAGCCCATCCCAACACTATTTTCCAACAGTGCTCAAAAACCACTATATTACCATTATATTTTCTCCTCTCTAGCCAAGCCAGTCAACCAATTCTTTTTTCTTAGCCCACAAACGTTGGCAACTCCCTGTTGTAGGTTTCAGGAAATATGTCATTGCTGTAAATGCCTTCATATACACTTCTCTCAATCAGAGTGTGAGGCTAAGGAAGAGGAATGTGAATTGGTTAAGCAAAGTAATTTGTCAGAGCATAAGCATCATGCATTGTGGAGGGCTACTTTATTTATCTTTCTTCATGTTTATACTCCTTGAAATCATGTGGTAAGTGATGAACATGGCCATTGATGAATCAGTATTAGTAGCAGGTCAGAGTTTGGGTAGACTACAACAGGCCAGACCTGTTCAGTGAACCTTAAAAGAACAAGAAGTCTCTGATGAATCTCAAAAGCCTGCCATACACGTTGTATTCATCTGGCCAGTTCCAGATTTTGAAAAAGTGTAAAATGAATCAAATATATTAGTTCTACAGATCATACAATAGTACAGTACTGCAAGAATACATTGTGCAGTACATATGATTGTGGTCAGCTTTTTAAAAATCTCTTCCTTGTTGAAGGAATACTTACCAAAAATGTGTTGTTTGGAAATGTTCAAAGATGAATTCTGGAAGACAAATTGACAAGAGATTTCTGTTTCTTGAGATGCTCTTTCACACATTTTTTTAAAATGAAGAATTAATTATTTTGGATACATTCTAAGAGGACCTAGACTTAGAGCTAATAATTCCTATCCTTCCAAGATAGTTTCACACATTGACAAAGGATAATTCTGCAGCAAGTTATGTAAATTCATTCAGAAATGTGTTTACTGAACTATATGGGCTCCTTTGGATTGCCCAATCATTTTGGGAAATGTTGAGGCATTCTCTACCAGGGACTTATGCCTTGCAATGTTTGTGTTTCTGAATCCAGTCATTCCCTAAATATACCAGATTTTAGCCCTCTTGCAGCTCTTTCCTTTCCCCCCTAAAATGTGATTAAGGTGTGATATGGGCATGGTTTCCCATCAACCTTTCCATTAATACTTCACATCCTCATATGCCCCTTCTCTACTCTCCATGACTTTAATTTTTAAAGTTTTTTTATTTAAAAAACCCCCCAAAAACCGACTACCACTTTTACAACCTCAATACCACAAAAGCACTAGATTCTATATGATCTTGGAAGTTAAGCAGGATCCATCATGGTTAGGACATGGATAGGAGACTGCCAATGAATACCAAGTGCTATCCTATTAAATAGCCTATCCCAAACCAACAGGTGCTCACCAAAGACTCTTCATCCTGGGGAGAAGCAACTATTCGGGTGCCACAGAGTTCTGTCCTTGGCCCAATGCTATTCAACATCTTTGTCAATGACTTGGATGATGGAAGAGAGGGCATGCTTATTAAATTTGCAGATGGTGCCAAATTAGGAGTAGTTAATACCTCAGAGGACATGATCAGAATTCAGAATGGCCTTAATACATTAGAAATCTGGGCCAAAACTAACAAAATGAATTTCAACAGGAGCAATGTAAGGTACTAGGCTTAGGCAAAAAATATGAAAGCCTGAGATACAGTGGTACCTCGGGATACGAAATACCCAGGTTACGAAATTTTCGGGATATGAAAAAATCCCATAGGGAATTATTGTTTCGGGTTACGAATGTTTTTTCGGGTTACGAAAAAACTTTTGGTGCTTTTTTCGGCTTTTTCGCACGGAATCGCGGCTTTTCCCCATTAGCGCCTATGGCAATTCGGCTTACGAAGGCTTTTCGGGTTACGAAAGCGGCCGCGGAACGAATTACTTTCGTAACCCGAGGCACCACTGTACAGGATGTATAATGCCTGGCTTGACAACAGTACCTGTGAAGTCTTAGTAGACCACAAGCTGAACGTGTGTCAACAGTGTGATGCCACAGCTAAAACACCCAATCAACAGGAGTGCAGTGTCTAGAATGAAGAAATTAATAGTATCTCTCTATTCTGCTTTGGTTTACACCTCACTTGGAATACTATGTCCAGTTCTGGGCACCACAGTTCAAGAGGAATATTGACAAGGTGGAGGGTGTCTAGAAAAGGGTGATCAAACTGGTGAAAGGTCTGGAAACCATGCCCTATGAGAAGTGGCTTAGGAGCAGGGTATGTTTAGCCTGGAGAAGAGAAGGTTAAGAGATGATTATGATAGCCATGTTTAAATATTTGAGGGAAGGGTGAAGCAAGCTTGTTTTCTGCTGCTTCAGGGACTAGGACACGGAGCAATGGATTGAAACTACAAGAAAAGAGATTCCACCTAAACATTAGGAAGAAGTTCCTGATGGAAAGAGCTGTTCGACAGTGGAATATACTGCCTCAGATTATACTGGAGTCTCCTCTTCCAACAGAGGCTGGATGGTAATCTATCATGGATGCTTTGATTGTGCATTTCTGCAGGGCAGGAGCTTGGACTGGATGGCCCTTGTGGCCTCTTCCAACTCCATGATTCTATGATTTATAAAAATACTAGTAACTTAAAAAACACAATAAAAGGACAGCACACATAGTCCATTAAAAAAACTCATAACCAATTGTTTTATTTCATCTCTTTGTCTTGAGAACACAAAAGATCAGAAAAAGCAAATAAGATGCAACTGCTCTATAGAAATAGAGAGATTTAACTTGAATAAAAGTTGAATCTTTTGTTATTGTTCGCTGCTGTCAAGTTGACTTAGACTTATGATGACCCTACAGATAAGAGACCTTCAAGTCACCCTATCATCAACAGCCCTGCTGGGGTCTTGCAGACTCAGGGCCGTGGTTTCCTTGATTGAGTCTATCCATCTGTAATACCTACTGCCTTTTACCTTGCCAAGCATTATTTCCTTTTTAGTGGATCATGTCTTCTCAAGATATTTCCAAAATCTCAGTTTAGTTATCTTGGCTTCTAGGGAGATTTCAGGCTTATTTTGTTCTTGGATCCCATTTATTTGCCTTTTTAGCAGTCTATGGTATCTACAGAACTCTTTTCCAGCACCACATTTCAAATCAGTTGATTTTCTTCCTACTAGCTTTCTTCACTGTCCAGCTTTCACACACAGAAATTGAAATATGATGGCATAAACCATCCAAATTTTAGTACAGTATTCAGTGGCATATCTTGACATTTCAGGATCTTGTCTAGTTCCTTCATAGCTGCCCTTCCAAGTCCTAGCCTTCTTCTGGTTTCTTGACTGCAGCCTCCATTCTGATTAATGACTGAGCCAAGATATGGAAAATATTGAACTATTTCACTGTCATCTACTATAAACTGATATAAATCATCTATGGTCATGATTATGGTATTCTTAAGGCCTTTGCATTTTCTTCCTTGACTTTTTCAGTAATTGTTTCAATTCTGTCGTTTTCTGGTACTAGGATGGTGTCATCTGCATATCTTAAATGGTTGATGTTCCTTCCTCTAGCTTTCACACCTCCTTCATCTGAGTCTAAGCCTGCTTTACATATAATATGTTCAGTGTACAAGTTAAACAGATAGGATGATAAAATACAGCCTTGCCTGACACTCTGGCCAATTGGAAACTATTACATTTCTCTGTATTCTGTCTTGTCCTGGGTACAGGTTATACACAACAAATGTTGTGGCACACCCATTTCTTTAAGAGTATTCCATACTTTTCATGATCTAAGGCTTTGCTATAATCTAGTAAACACAGGCTGATTTTCTTCTGAAATTCTGTTGTGCATCATTATCCAACATGTGGTTGCAATATGGTCTCCATTGCCTCTTCTTTCTTGAACCCAGCTTGGATAGCTGGCATTTCTTGCTTCATATATGGTTGGAGTCTTTGCTTGCATGGGAAATAAATGCAGAGGTCCTGCGGTTACTGCAATACTTGATACCTCCTTTCTTGGGCACTGGGATGTATATTGAGTGTTTCCAAGTTGTGGGCCATTCTTTTGTGTTCCATATTTGTTGGCACATTTTAGTTGGAAAAAGAGTAGATTCTATCTCTTTCACTCTATAGCTTAAAATAGCAATAGCAAGCATATTTCTATACTGCTTATCAGTGAACTAGCACTTCCTAAGCGGTTTACAACGTGTAAGCCAATTTCCCCCAACAAACTAGGTACTCATTTTACCAATCTATGAAAGGATGGAAGGCTGAGTAAATCTTGGAGCCCTCCCCTAGGGCTGAACTTACAATGTTATGGTTGCAGTACCAGCATTTAACCACTGCACCACCAGGTCTCCTAGAACAGCTCTATTGGTATGTTATCTGTTACTGGTATTTTATTTCTTTCAAGTGCTTTGAGTGCAGCTTCCACTTCACTTTCTAAAATTCTAGATTGATCTTCAAATGGTTCTTCCTTGAATTAATCTTTCATCATTTCATCTTGTTTATATAGTTCTTCAGTGTGTTGTTTTCATCATCTTTTTATTTCTGCATGGTCATGTAATGTGTTCTCCTGCTGGTCCTCATAGGGCATCTCCACTCTTGGTTTAGATTTACATTTGATTTCTCACATCTTGTGGAAGAGGACTCTTGTTTTTCCTTTATTGTTGTTATCTTTTATTTCTCTACATTAATTATTATAGTAGTTCTCCTTGTTCTGTGCATAAATCATTGAACAGCTCCATTTAGGAGTCTGACTTTGTTTCTGTCACTTTGCTTTTGCTTCTTGTCTGTCCTTAACTGTTGTTCATTTGTCATCCACTGAGGTTTTTCTTTCTTTTTGGCTACAGATAGTATCTTTTTGAATTCCCTGACAACATCCCTGGCTTCAGTCCAGAGTTCATCTGGTTCCTGATCCATTAGGTTTAATAGAGCAAATCTATTTTTTAAATTATCTTTACATTTGAATCTTGTATATCTGTATTTTATTCCACCTGTGTTGTGTGGTTAAAAACACATTATTTATATTACTTCCTGTAGAATATTTGTAGAATATTTTTGTCATAGTCTTTGGCTGGAACAATTAAACTCTGATTGGTTTGACTCAATAAATATCTTAATCTGGTTTCAGTCATGGTTATAGATGAGGAGTTTGTGATGTGATGGGGACTGGACAGGGTGAGTATGTTTGTCATTTTTGTTTCTGCAGGACATCCCAACAGTTTGCTGGGATGGACCTAGGAAGCACAGTGGGCTAATTCCTTTTTGGAAATTCATGGTCAGATAGTATTCCTGTAATTCTTGTTTGATGACTTGGACACTGGCCTATTGAGTTCTTGAGGTTCTGTTTCATCTCCCATGCTTTGTAGCATATACACGACACTGTTAGAAAAGGTTGTTCAGGATTTTGGGGTCTGCCACCACCAATAAACATAGGACACCCAGTTCTATTCTTTCCACCTACTACAAATCCAAAGTAGCTAAACCAGTGTCTGGTCAGTGTAGCGGAATTGGTGAGAGCTAACAAACTGAAGCTTAATCAAGACCAAGGAAAAATGTAGTAGTGATGGGTGACTTCAACTATCCTGATATTTGCTGGAAGGCAAACTCAGCCAAATCCTCAGGTGGAAGAGGCAACAAGGGGATCAGCTATTTTGGATCTGATCCTAACCAAGAAGGATGGCCTAGTTAATGGAGTGCAAGTGGTGGGATCCTTAGGTGGAAGTGACCATGTTCTCCTGGAGTTTGTTATACAATGGAAAGGAAAAGCCAGGCATAGTCAGACACACATTGTAGACTTTAGGAAAGCAGATTTTAGCAAACTTAAGGAAATACTGGGTGTGATCCCATGGTCAGCAATATTAAAAGACAAGGGAGTTCAAAATGGATGGGAGTTTCTTAAAAGGGAGATACTGAAGGCACAATTTCAATTTCACTTAGGGCAAAAAAATGAAATGCACAGATATAGGATGGGGGACACCTGGCTGAATAAAACTACATGTGAAAGGGATCTTGGAGTGCAAGTAGACCATAAGTTGAATATGAATATGTGCGATGCAGCAGCTAACAAGGCCAATGCGATTTTAGGCTGCATCAATAGAAGTATAGTGTCTAGATCAAGGGAAGTAATAGTGCCACTCTATTCTGCTTTGGTCAGGCCCCACCTGGAATACTGTGTCCAGTTCTGGGCACCACAATTAAAAAAGGACATTGAGAAACTGGAGTGTGTCCAAAGGAGGGCAACTAAAAGGGTCTGGAAGCCATGCCCTATGAGGAACGACTCAGGGAGCTGGGGATGTTTAGCCTGGAGAAGAGAAGGTTAAGAGGTGATACGATAGCCCTGTTTAAATATTTGAAAGGATGTCATATTGGGAGGGAGCCAGCTTGTTTTCTGCTGCTCCAGAGAACAGGACCCAGAGCAATGGATGCAAGCTCCAGGAAAAGAGATTCCACCTCAACATTAGGAGGAACTTCTGACAGTAAGGGCTGTTCGACAGTGGAACAAACTCCCTCGGAGTGTAGTGGAGTCTCCTTCCTGAGATGTCTTCAAACAGAGGCTGGATGGCCATCTGTCAGGGATGCTTTGATTGTGATTTCCTGCATGGCAGGGGTTGGACTGGATGGCCCTTGTGGTCTCTTTCAACTCTACGATTCTATGATTCTATAAGGTGAACTTGGCTCCTGGCTTCTGCTGAATGGGGGTTACACTACCATTGAAAATGTGTGTGTTGTGTGCCTTCAAGTCATTTCTGAGTTATGGCTACCCCCTAAGGCCAAAATGCAGGCTCACAATTTGAGTACCCAGACTCAGTGGTTGGAAGTATGTTTTTGGACAGTTGAAGGTAGTACACAAATGGTATCTGCTCATGAAGATTTCTCAATGGGCTGCAGTGATACATGTGTTAGTTGTATCCCACATGGATCATTGTAAGACACTCTGTGCGCAGCTACTTTTGAAAAGTGTTGCATACTTAACTGAATAGCCAATCTAGGATTCCAGCAAATATCCATAAATTACATACAGTGTATGTGTTCTTCAAATAATGTTGCTCTATCACTGATTTAATTTTAAAAAGCAGTATTATAGCATGATTATTCCTCATTAATTATATTGTTTTAGAATCCGCCACCAGCAAAACTATTAGCACTAATCACATTAAAGGTTATTTAGCGGAACCTAAAGTATCAGGATGCATTAACTAATTTCACAAGCAAGTTGACATTATGTTTCCCAATTCTCAAATCTGTAATTTGCTTGAAACTGCAAACACTGACCAGAATATGCAGTTGATTTTGAAATGGTTCTGTCTTGTTTTCCATCCCACACCATTATGCATGTTACATCTAGAGCTCATTCCCACTTACTTTTAAACCTGTTTGTGATTCGCCTTGACTCTGTGTTGGTAAATCAATTCCAAAAGGTCCGTCGTTTCCACTATGAAAGCAGATCTTTTCTTTATCCCGTTGCTTCTTTTTTGGCATGATTGTCATCCCCACCAGTTTGTGCTGCTTCAAAATGCATGTCAATCATCTGTACGTCATCAGTGATGTAAGTGGCAGCCCAGGCAGCCTGACTTGGGAACTCTCTCTCTCTCTCTCTCTCTCTCTATATATATATATATATATATATATTGATAGAAGATTCAATTCATTGGTTTTGCAACTACTTACTTCACTGATTGCAAGTAGTTGCAAAATCAACGAATCCAATCTTCTATCAATTTTATTTTTTTAAAAATCATGCGTCCATAGGTCACACCACAAGTGCAAAGGCAGCGCTTGGGGGAGGGGGGATGATGGATCTACCAAAACCTGAGGAAGGATGATAAACACCCCTCTGCCATTAGTCCCTCCCCTCCAGCATGATATCATTCAGTTCTGTCGTTCCCATTTGTTGAACATGCTTTGGAATCGATTCTTTAAAAAACAAAACCACTAGGAAACTAGTGTCTGGGGAAAAAAACATGTTTTTTGCATTTGCCTCACTTTATCGCGACAGAAATTGATCAAAGTAGGATCAGAACCAGTTTCAAATGGGAACAACAGTTATATAACCTGATCAGCAATTCGCTTTAAATCATAGTGGGAACGTGCCCCTAGACTGGTTCTGTTGCTGGACAATGTCATTATTAGCAATACTGGTTCCACTCTAGAATAAAATACTGCTGCTGTTATGTTGATCCTATAGGAAACTGAACTGTGTTGCTACTTTTCTTGAAGAATTATATAGCAGTGATACAGAAAAGATAAAGAAAAGAAGAGAGCTATGTTTTGGCCAGAAGAAAAATAACTGAAAGTGTGCTCTCCTAGAACTGTAGGCTGGCTGATTTGGATAGCTTTTTGCTGGTTAAACTGTTTAAAATTCTAAAAAAGAGTATAGTTTAAAATGGCGGATCCCTATGTAAACAAAGTCTGAAATGTAGACATGTATATTTACTGTGGAATGAGGTTGTTATGTAACATGAGGGTTAAAAAAAAAACCAGGCAGGGACTCTGTTATTCAACTGTAGGATAACAGTTTGAGCAAGACCCAAAACTGCAGAACAGTTATAGGCCCTCTGATATATGCCAGTGAAGAGCATTTTAACATGGGTTTAAAACTTTGCTTTTATATGTAGCTATGAGAAAGGGGAGGTTTTCTCCTTGCTGTGCTATACTGTTGCGTTGTTGTATGTCAAGTTGTTTCTTATGGCAACCCTAAGGCAATCCTATCACAGGGTTTTCTTGGCAAGTTTCTTCAGAGGGGCTTTGCCACTGCCATCCTTTCAGGCTGAGAAAGTGTGACTTGCCCAAAGTCACCCAGTAAGTTTCATGGCTGTGAAAAAGGGGAGGCTTTTCTCCTTATTGTGCTATACTGTGGTTATGTGCCCTCAGTTAATTTCCAAATAGGTTTTCTTGGCAATTCCTACAGAGGAGAATTCCTTCAGGCTGAGAGTGTGTGACTTGCCCAGGGCCAACCAGTTGGTTTCATGGATGAGCAGGGATTCAAACCCTGTTCTCTACAGTCATAGGAGATTATCAGATGGGGGGAAAGGAGGGGAAAAATGCATCATCCCAACAAAATTGTGCAATTGTGCAGAAGATTTTCAGACAAGGTCACAATCATCCATGACTTATCCCAGGAAGAACCAGGAATGCTCCAGCAACTAACCATTCCTGGGGAAATCCCATGAATGTCTTCTCAACAGTGCAAAAGAAGTGCAATTGTGAGAGAGCAAAAGTTAATTGCGCTTCATTCGCACTATTGTGGAAGCAACAAGGAAAACCCAGAATGCATTGCGGTGGAGGCAATCCGTTCTCTTTGCCAGGATCGGTTTTGCAGTGGATTCCAGTCTTCTTTTAATAAATAAATAAATAAATAAATAATAATAATAATAATAATAATAATAATAACAATAAAATTTTATTTATATCCCACCTCTCCGAGCTATAGGCCACAATTTACACTGGATTAAAACAATGTGGTGAAGCAGTACATTTTATTTTGTCGACTTTTATTCTCTGCGGGATAGAAACATGATTCCAAGACATGATGTGACGTAGAGCCGAAATGGTGTGTGTGCAAAATGACCAATCTCAATGTACTAATGATTCATTCATGGACGTGTGAGAAACGCAATCATGACGTGATATGGTAAAGTCAGGATAATTGTGCAATGGCACGGCTGTGAGAAAATATCATAGAATCATAGAGTTGAAGAGACTGCAAAGGCCATCCAGTCCAACCCCCTGCCATGCAGGAAATCTCAACCAAAGCATCCCTGAGCGCTTTACTGTTGCATTAGCATTCATTGCCATGATTATTGCTGCATTGGCGCTGGTGTGACCATCTCCCTTGTCCAACACTCCAACCATACTACATCATGTATGGTACTAGAACATGCTGGCTCCATCTCCAGGGCTGTACACTGAATGGCAGCTCTTGATCAGCAGTACTAGCAGACCCATGGCCTTACTAAAGGGAGCCCCAAGAAAAAGCCCCCAAGCAGCACCCCTCCTTTGGCCCAGGAGAGAGGGCAAGAGCAGCCCAGACAGTTGCAAAAGCAGCGGAGAGAGAGGGGCATGGCTCTGGGGATGGATGTGTGAAGGAAACCAAACCCAGCCTGGGCTCCTCTCAGGCCACCCCCGCCTTCTTTGCCAGCCTTTCGGGGGAGGGAAGGCTTGTTTTTAAATAATGGTCTGTGTAAACTGATGCTGCTCCGGCAGGAAAGAGGCTGGAGGAGCCCAGAGGAGCCTGCTCTGAATGAAAGGCAGCCCTTGATGCGGGGAAAGCAGGGTTTTGTTCTTCCTCCACTTTGGAAGGGATCGATCACTATTATGTCTCTCCTCTCCAAAATCTGGAGCCTCGGTTGCAAGCAGGTGCTGGAGCTCCGGAGGATCGCTGCTGGCGTCCCTGGCTTCCTGAGGCTTCACCAGCTGCCCAGGAATCCTGGGGAGGACAAAGAAGAGGAGGAGGAAGAGGAGAAGAAGGAGGATGAGGAGGGGGCTCCTGGCCAGGGATCCCCCAAAGGCTTCTGCCCCCAGCGCCATCCCAGCCCCTCCAGGGCCAAAAGCCTCCAGGAAATGCCCGGACCCAGGACTTTCTCCAACTTGGTGGAGTTCTTCTGGAAGGATGGCTTTGGGCGCATTCATGAAATCCAGGTATCTTTCCACAGAGGGGAGTGGATGGGCAGCAAAGCAGCAGGAGGGACCTCTCCTCTTCCAGGACGGCCCCTCTCTTCAGGCTGCATCCACACTGGAGAATTAACCCGGTTTGGCACCACTTTAGCTGCCCTGGCTCAAGGGTAACTCCCAGAATCCCATAGCCTTGAGCCAGGGCAGTTAAAGCGGTGCCAAACTGGATTATTCCTGCAGTGTGTTTTGGACCAGCAGTGTAGAGAGGATCTTGTAGCACCTTTGAGACTAAACTGAAAGAAAGAAGTTGGCAGCATGAGCTTTCCTATAGACCTCAGTCTACTTCCTCAGATGCATTTGGTTACGTTTGTGGTTTATGGCCCAAGGGGACTTAATAGTGGACACTCCTCCCCAACTTCCCGCCCTCATGCCTTGACTGTGAGAAATGGAAAGCAGTGGTCCCCCCTTCACACACTTTCTAGAAAACGAGATGTCTTTCCTGCCCTTAAAGTTGTAATAAGATTGGAAGAGTGGCTTCGAATGAGACTAAGTAAGATTCCCCTCAGAAGGCCTTGGCTTTCCTTTCCCTAGACTTGGCATTTTCTTGAACTGCTTAACTTTGGAAATGGCATGGCTTTGGAGGTGGAGGGACTAATATAGCAGTCCGCACCAAGGGGGTGAAGATAGTTTCATGGTTGCTTCTTGATTTTATTCATGGGGTTTCTCTCCTGCCTTTCTCCCCAGATGGGATTCGAGGCAGCTGCTGATAAAATCTCGCCAGGATAATTTTGAGGGAGGAAAGGGAGGTGTGTGTTGTTGAAACTTCCTCACAACCCCTTTGACAGAACAGGAACCGGTTTGGAAAACTAGACAAGACAAGAAGGCTGGAGCAACCCTGGCTGTTCAAAAGAGTGGCTCTAGCGCCCGCCTCTCTGAGGGGAAGCTCCATAAAAGGTCCAACTCCCCAGGGAGAAGAGAGACCGATAGAGAGGGGTGCCTTATGCCGAAGCAAGGCTCCTCAGATGGGCTTTACTGCTCTTGCTTGGTCAAGAGTGCCCTCAGAAACTAGTCTTTGGCCAGATGGGCGAGAAAGGAAAACTCAACCAAACTTTGGGATAGGCCAGGACCAAAAACTTGACCAAACTTTCGGATAGGCGAGAAATGAAAAGTCGACCACACTTTTGGATAGGCGAGAACTAAAAAAATTGACCAAACTTTTAGATAGATGAGAACTAAAAAGTCGACCCAACGTTCCCTCTCCTTCTGCCATTCATGGATTGAAACCCTCATTTTGTTCCAAGAGAGACCATTTTGGAGCCCCACAGCTCCTCCAGAGCCCTGAGGAAACCTCTGCTGTCGCCTCTGTGCCCCTTGCCTTTCCTTTCCCCCTTCGCCTGGTCTAATTGGCGGGGCTTCCTTTGGACAGTCAGGGGAGAGGAGGAGGAGGAGGAGGGAGAGCTGCCGGCAGAAAGTTACACAACCAGCCCCTTCCTCCTCGTTGGTGGGAGGCGGGCACTTTGAAACACTCCTGGGTTTTAAGCAACCTTCCCCTCCCTGGCCTCTCCATTGAAACAGGAGCCCAGAGACTAGCCTTGCTAGTCTGGAGTATCCATCCAGTCTGCAAAGGCGTCCTGTAGCACCTTTGAGACCAACTGTGCAAAAGAAGTTGTGTTCTTTTGCTTCTGACTTCCCATAAGATTTATTAATAATTAAGTTTAATTATTTTCGTAGAACGTATGCCATCAGCAGGTTTAGCACACACACACACAGAGAATGCAGCTGAGAAAGTAGACAAAGATCCAAAACACACTGCCGAAATAATCCAGTTTGAGACTGCTTGAACTGCCCTGGCTCACTGCTAAGGAATTCTGGGGACTGAATACCTTCTCTGTCAGAGAGCTCTGGGTCCACAATAAACTATAACACTGAGCCAGGGCAGTTAAAGCAGTCTTGAACTAGATGATTTCTGCAGTGGGTTTTCGACCTTTGTCTACTTCCTCAGGTGCACTGTGTGCATGCGTGTGTGTGTGTGAGAGAGAAGGGGGGATGTTGGAGGAGCTCTCCAACCTTCATCCCAACAGTGCCTTTCATCCTACATTTTATCTCCTCTGGCCTCTCTTTTGCTCCTGACTTCCCATAAAATAGTGGCGAGGGAAGCTCCACCTAAAGATTGTGTTTCCCATTGAGAATGGTATTCAAGTGAATCCTTAAGATGGTGATCCCCATTTTTTTCTCTTTTTGGACAATAATCTTAGTGCCCCATGAGTATTTCTTGATAATAGGTCTACTGTAGCTTCAGAACAACCCATCTTGGTAGCTGCTCCCTTTCTGTCAAGGAAAGAGGAAAGGGGGTGAGAGCCCCCAAATGTTTAGGGACTGCTGACTTAAAAATTAATTATAGCACCATTCTAATTGGAAAACACTATCCTGAAGGCTGATGGTCCTTCTTGTGCACCAATACTTTGAATGAAGCCTGCCTGCTGCCCCCTTTTCTCTCCCTGCCTTCCCTGCCGCCTCCTTTCCCCCTCACTGCTCCCCTGGATCTTTCCACCACCCATTTTGGGAATCACTGTTTTAATAGAAGAATCTGGGGTATTCTTTGTCTCCCTCTCTCTTCCACACATACACACAAACACCAGCACCAGCTCCTTCCAGCTGGTTCCTTGGTGGCTAATTTTTCCACATCTGGTTCGAGGGCCTGTCCCTCCCCCATCCCATGTACACCATGGTTGCCATGGAAGGAGAGTGTTTTCACACTACACAGAATGCATTTGTACCCCCCCAAGGACCTGGTGCATTTGCCATCCGCTCTGTTGCTGGCACTGGCTGACTGCACTAATGTTTCACATCTGTTTGCTAAACCTTTCCTCACAGGGCCAATTGTTTTGTTCTGTGCATAGAGCTTATTAACTCTGTTAACTTTTGCAAGGCCAAGGGCTGCAACGGTTATATCATATATTCCAATTGTCCAAATTTGACAGGGACAGTCTGATGAATCCTCTATCATCCCACTTTTTCAGCTGCTTCATTAACATTTTTCAATTTCTTTCTCTTCTTCCCATGTTCCTTCTTAAGTTTCAGCTTATTTCAGTTACTGCAAACTGATGAATCCTCAATCATCCCACTTTTTCAGCTGCTTTATTAAAAATGTTCCTGTTTCTTTCTCTTCTTCCCACTTTCCTCCTTCATTCTCAGCTTACTTCAATTGCTGCAGACTGAGTTCTAAGGGCAAAAATAGCTTGCACTCAACTCAGCAGAAGGAAGAGGAGAGGAAGAGGCAGACTCTTGCCCTTCACAATATGCTCAGAAAAAAGCAAACTGCTGCAGCCTTTCCTAGTTTGGGTGTTCTCCATTAATACCTTTTAAAATCTTGACCACATTCTAATGCAGCTTGGCCACATGTGTCCCAGTTTTCATCTATGAATTGCTGGAGAATATCTTGCCAAGAAAACCCTGTGATAGGCTCCCCATATGTTGGAAATGACTTGAAGCCATTTTGTTGTTATTGCAACAAAAAATGTTATACACAGAGCCAGCATGATGTGGTTTGAGTGTTGAACTATGACTTTGGATACCAGGGTTTGATTCCCCGCTCGGCTATGGAAACCCACTGGATGACCTTGGGTGAGTCACACTCTCTAAGCCCCCAAAAACCCCATGAGAGGTTCCCTTTGGTCACTGTAAGTTGGATATGACTTAAAGGCACACAACAACATTATACACAACAAAAAAGGGAGAGAGATATGAGTGAGGGAGGTGGGCAAAAAAAAAGGCATCAAAAAGTTGTTCCGACTCCAGCTGCAAAATCCCTTCCCAATATTCATACACCGGCAGTATTGTATTGTAGGAGAGGATGCTGATGACTTGTTATCACCATGTCCAGTTTGAAATGTATCCAGTTTAGCAGTGTTCGCTCAACTTATTTTGCTGTATGAGATGAATCTGAAAATCCTTGGGTCCCATATGATAGATAGAGATGATAGATATGGATGGATGGAATCTCACCACATGCCAAGGAGCATAGTAGCTACTTTGAACCAGCCAAGTTACTTGGGTCTGTGAGGGAAAATACACAAGCCACTGGTGGTACAAATGAAATAATAATATTTGAAATAGCTATAAATTTGTGCCCTTTCATGTCACCCACAATCTGCTGCCAGAGATGGCTGCCTCACTCAGGCTAATAGGAGGAAAGGACTGTTATTTGTTGTGGGTTTTTATTTTTATTTTATTTTTTTTAAAAATGCATTGCTTTTAAATGCCTTGGAAAGATATGTATCCTAAAATTCAAGGTACTGTATAATTCATCATAATAACTGATAGGTTTGACTTAGGGTCGCCAGAAGTCAGAAAGGACATGAAGGCACACATCAACAGCAACTCCTTAATAACTTGACCATTAGGTGAGACTGTGAATTGACTTTGAAAAATACTAAGTACTGTAAATCATAGGTTCTGTAAATGTCAGGTAGCCATGGAGATGTTCATATCAATTTGCAAGTAAGCAATGATTTGCAGGTGATATGTTCTTGAAATGATCAGACTGGGGCTATCCTTGAAAGCAAAGATGATCAAGTTAGACTAATGTTCTTTGGCCGTGTAATGAGAAGGCATGGATCACTAGAAAAAAAATAATAATGTAGGAAAGGTTGAGGGTAGACGAAAGGGAGGAAGACCATAAACCAGATGGATAGACTCAATCAGGGGGATTATAGGCAAGGGCTTGCAGGATCTGGCCAAGGCAGTGGAAGATAGGGATTCTTGGAGATATCTCATCCACAGGGTCACCATGAGTTGGAACTGACTCGTGGGCAGCGAACCACCACCACAACAATATTATTATAAAGAGGGCACTTTCAGTTAAATTTATGGACTTATAGTGAAAATGTGGTGGTTTTATTTTAAGCAAGCTTTGTATAACAACAACATGCCTTTGAATTATGCAGCAGAAACAGAAAACCTAGTTCCACAAAGTGTACCACAGTATTCAAATGAATCAAGTTCACGTTGTAAACTTAATAAATTCTTATTGTAGAATCCTAGAAGAGATCACAAAGCCATCCAGTCCAACCCCCTGCCATATGGAAATATGCAATCAAAGCACTCCCAACAGATGGCAATCCAGCCTCTGTTTAAAGATCTCCTAAGAAGGAGACTCCATCACTCTCCAAGGCAGTGTTTCACTGTTGGATAGCTCTTACTATCAGGAAGTTTCTCCTAATGTTTGGGTGGAATCTCTTTTCCTGTAGCTTGCATCCATTGTTCCATGTCCCATTCTCTGGAGCAGCAGAAAACAAGTTTGCTCCATCCTCAATATGACACTCCTTCAAATACTTAAACAGGGCTATCATATCACCTCTTAACTTTCTCTTCTCCAGGCTAAACATATCCAGCTCCCTAAGTCTCTCCTGGTAGTGCATGATCTCCAGACCTTTCACTATTTTGGCCACCCTCCTCTGGACACCTTCCAGCTTGTCAATAGCCCTCTTCAATTGTGTCCAGAACTGGACATGATATTCCAAGTGAGGTCTGACTAAAGCAGAATGGAGTGGTACTATTACTTCCCTCAAACTAAACACTATACTCCTATTGGTGCAGCCTAGTATCATATTGGCTTTTTTTAGCTGCAGCATCACACTATTGACTCATGTTTTGTTTGTGGATTACTAACACTCCTAATCCCTGCTAACAATATCACCATCTTTTCTGGATTTAACTTTGTTTACATCATCTTCACTCAAAGGTCTAGACAGCACTGAAAAATCATGTAGGATCAGTGGTTGTAGCTTCTTGATTGGATGAGAAAAAAAAGATGAATTTGGATGTTAACAGAACATTCAAACTACTTCAATCTCTCTTTAAATCCTGCCCTCTTGCAGCTCAGTACTATCTTATGTGACAGAATCAGAGGAAATCTTCAGCAATGAGAGAGTGTGAAACACATCAGAAGATAATAAGCTATTATAGGTCAAGTCAACATCTTTTGAAACAGCCAGCCAGAATGCCACCACCTACATGATCCTTATAATCAACATTTACAGTACTGTACTGGCAAAACTTAGCAGCCAGTAATTCACAGGGAAAAAGGTATTGCCTGCCACTCCCTGATGTTTCAGCAATACAAATAATAATAATAATAAAAAAAATGCTGTTTTAAAAAGAGTGATTGTAATTATCACTATCCAGTGCTGGAGCCTTCCTTCCACTCCTAGGAACACACACACACACACACACACACACACAGAGAGAGAGAGAGAGAGAGAGAGAGAGAGAGAGAGAGAGAGAGAGAGATGCCTGCCTTGTCCCTGCCATGGAATGAGAAGTGGAAGATGGCAACAACAAAGTCCTTCTCTCTCAACATGCAAGGGTTGCTGGAGTCAAAACCAACATGTTCCTTATTCTCTCCTGTTCATCTTTCCATTACAGCGAGGCAGAGGGGAGGCAGTAGTCCTGTTGGGTTCTTGGCCCAGGAAGCTGGCCTTTCTTAGCCTGGCTTATTTACACACATGTTTTACTGTCTCCAGACAGCTTGTCCAAAAGCTTGTGGAACTGAACACCCATCACATACTAGCTTGCCTTGCCAACACTGGTAGACTGGACATTGGTTGTTAACGTCTTCAGAAGGACCCAGAAAGGGATTTTCAGGAGAGGCCAACCATCTCCATTTCAAAGAGGAAAGGAGGACTTGCTCCAAAGGAAAGGCACTTAAAAATCTCCCTAAGCAACCAAGCCTCCTGCTCTTCCCCGATTACATGCAATCACAAAAGAAGAGCCTAGGACTGAACCCTGCATCTCACAACAGACAAACATCTCCAAGAACTCTGGCTTTGATCCAGATATCCCAGCTTGTAAGTGTGAATCATAAGCTTCCCTGGAAGGTGCAGACAGAAGGGAAAATTGGTACAAAAATAAATACGTAACACAAATGCACTAGCAGAGGAGCTCTAAAACACTGGGGTGGGGTGGGGTAAGAATTAAAGTATACTCAGCAAATTTGATCAGAAGAACAGGACACACCTGAAGTGTATTCTACAATCAATGTTGAATCTATATTAGTACAGATATGAACAACTTCCCATTGTGATAGGTTTACCATACTGAACTGCCTCCTGATTCCATTTGAGGCCGGGGTACAACATGCCCATAACTACAATAATCCATTTGGCAGATTATCTACAACTATTTCTGTTCTGAAAAGGAAAAGGCTAGACTCACCATAAATCAACTTTTCACCATAGATGGATTTCTCCATCTTTGTGATTCTAATTTCCATGTCTAGATCTCCAGCCACCCTTTCACTCCAAATCCAATATATGATCTGCTTTATACCATGGTCCTAAAGTGAGTGTGTGTGTGTGTGTGTGTGTGTGTGTGTGTGTGAGAGAGAGAGAGAGAGAGAGAGAGTTGTTGTTTTATGTGGATTGGGTAGGTTTTTTTATCTGATTCAGAGGAGCTCTTTGGGCCTGAACAGACAGGCTGCACAACTTCTGGCCTCTTAGGACGTATGCATCATTTAAACAGCGTACCTCCAAGGTGACCTGAAGCAGCTTTATTTTGGCCTGTTTGTTTAGGCTCTTTGTTTACTTTGTATAGTCAGAAGTCAGATACAGTATATAATTTTTCCAGAGCAATATATGCTATTATAGTCCCAATCCATCCACCAGTCCATCAGGAGTTTTTTCTTCCATTTTTTGTATTCCCAAGCAGTGTATGTTAAGAGTCCCTGCTGTATTCATGCTTTGAAAATTTGGACATGTAATCCATCTCCTTACATTGGTTGTACAACATGATGAATAAGTAATGTTAAAGGGCAAGAAACTAATCAACTTTAACTAATACACTCAAAGGTTCTGCTTCAGCAAAATATGCCGGTAAGTAAAGTACACAGACTTTTAACAGTCTATTGAAAACCCCCAGGAAGTGGTAGTAAGCAAGCATGACTCATCTTTTCGTTTGGTTTTGTTTTTTGATTCTGGTTGTTGTTCAAACGACTTATGCAAACCATTATACTTATGCAACACTTCAAATGAATTAATAAAACTTTGTTATTATTTTAGAGAACACAATAAAAATTTAATCTGAAACTCCTTCGGGGCCACAAATACTTAAATGATGCAGTTTGATCCACAGAATGTTCCATGCATCACACCATATGGGAAAGGGGGAGGGAGCTGAGAGGTTTTACAATGAAGGTTCTGTTTGTCAGTAACTTGACTCCCACATTTAAGTCAGGCCATAACATCTAGGGTAGTACTGTGTTGGTTAAAAGGAAACATCTTTAATTCAGAAAGAGCTGTAGCTATAAAGCATGGAATAGGAAAGCAGAGCATTATTTCCCACCACCCCAAAAGCTGTAGCCCATAGCATTTGAATTGTTTTGTGCCACCAAGAGGGGAAACATAGATATTTTAAGGCAATGTGTTAATTACTAGAATAAAGATCAAGCACTTTTTATTCAAATAGACCTCATAGCCCTTTTACCATAAGGAACTGGTACACCAATTATGCCTTAAATCCATTCTGGAAAATCTGCTGAACAATCACTTTTGCCACTGTCTGTGTCCCAGATTGCCTATATTTTCTTTATGTATGTGTGTCTGCATTGTGTTTTCCAAAGAAAATTACAAAAGCAAATGAGATAGTAGTTTAGGAAATGATGCCATTCTATAATTTATGGTACTAAGTTTATTAATGGAATTAGCTGCCAAGATCCAACAGGATTGCTGACAGTGTTACTCTCTGCTAGTCTGACTGTACTAGTGGTCCAGGTCAAAGACTGCTTTGTCTTCTCCAGGTGTGCAAGACCGACCAGAGATGCCCAGGAATAGGTCCTCACCTGCTTATTGAATGGCTGTTGGCATATGCCTGGGCACAGTCTGAGGGTTTACCAGGGAAGAAGAAGCCAATCAGTGGCTGAGAAGGGAGGCAGAGCTCTACCTGGGAGCCTTTAGTTGTTCCTGTACATCTGGGACAAGAGTGTTGCGAAAGGAGGTGCTCAATGCCTCTTTTCACAATGGTATAAGCCACCCACAGGATTCTGGTCATAGTTTCCATTTAAATATTAGATACACCATATAGGAGAAACTGAAAGTGTGTCTTGCACAAATACATTACAAAATTGCAATGCTTTAATCTAAATACAGTTAGCAATTTACTATTTTCTATCAGTACTTGATGGATTATGTAGAATTAGGTTTTTAATGCTGTCTCTGCAGCCATACTCAAGCACATGACCTTGCACTGGCACCTAGCATCCACACTTTAGAGATAGCACAACAGTCTGATTGTTGGAGTGGCTTTGCTTAAAGGTGTTGCGACAAAGTGCAGTGGATGGCATTGTATCAGTGAGAACAGTAAGTTGGCAGGACTTCAAAGAACAGCACCCAAAGGGTCTTTTGGGCAACTAGCAATCTTTTATGACATTTGATGTTGCATTAGCTTTGGTGAGAAAAGCCATTATTTGCAGCACATTTGATACAAATGTGACTCAAGTACAGTAGTTTGGTTCCTTCATTGCTTTAAGTAGAACCCTGTTCGAAAGATACTCCCACTAGTAGAAATAGGGTGGACAGGATAGGGAAATTAATTCTTGATTCTTTTCCTTTCTTCTTGCAGTCCCCCTGTGCTGTCTGAAAGTCTGTTCTAACGGGTTGGGAAACCCTTTGGAACAAAAGAAGAGATAACACAAGGGCTGCTGCAAGGAGAAGACAAATTGGCAAAAATCTGCTTTCAGGCGCCTCAGTTAAATTAGAGTTCCTTTCACTAATGGAAGGAGTGCTTCTTTTCACAAGCTATAGTATTTCACTGCTAGGCATATTTATTTATTTACAGTAAATGGTTATCTCTCACCCTCTATCTGGAGATTTTAGGACAGCATACAATAAAACAGCACAATGAGTTTAAAACAATGGAGATATTAGAAGACTAAAAACATATCCAGCAATTTAAGAAATTAATAGAAGATGGATGAAAACCAGTTAAAATACTTTAAAATAATTTAAAACCATGCACATGATGCACACATGTGCATGGTTTTAAATTGTTCTAAAGTATTTTAACTAGTTTTCATCCATGTGCATCCATTCCAAAGGCCTTTGGAAATAACCATGTTTTCACTTGGCACTGAAATAACAATAATGTAGCTGTCAATCAGGCATCTAAAGGGAGGGTATTCTATGGCTGAGGTGCCACAGCAGAGAAGGATCTTCATGTCCTCTGACAATAAACCCTCTTGTCTGTGGGAATTGATAATACCAGCAGCAATCTTAGAATTCTCATCTTACATGAAAAAGCAGAATCCTTTAAAGAAAAATTAGATTTCATTGCTCAGTCAGTTTTGAAATAAAATGCTTCAGTAGTAATATAGTAAAACAGCATGGTGCTATATCAGTGTGGTTTAGTGGTTTGAGCATTGGATTAGGAATCTAAAGACCAGAGTTTGAATCCCCACTTGGTTGTGGAAACCCACTAGATGGCTTTGGGAAAGTCAAACTCTCTCAGCCTCAGAGGGAGGCAAAGGAAAAACCTCTCTAAATAAATCTTTCCAAGAAAACCCTGTGATAAGGTCATTTTGTTGCTGTTGCTGTTGTTGTTGTGTGCCTTCAAGTCATTTCTGATTTATGGCGACCCTAAGGCAAACTTATCATGGGGTTTTCTTGGCAAGATTTATTCAGAGAAGGTTTGTCATTGCCTTCCCCTGAGGCTGAGAGCATGTGACTTGCCCAGGATCACCCAATGGGTTTCATGGCCAAGCTGAGAATCGAACGCTAGTCTCCAGAGTCAGAGTCCAGTGCTCAAGCCACTATGCTATTCTGGCTCCTTTGGAAACAGCTTGAAAGCACACAACACAACATAACACAACCCACACAGACTATATTTTTGTAAAATTACATTCTAGGAAAGGCAAATGATTTCCCCCCTTTATTTCTCATACTAAATGTTTTTTTCAGCTAATCTTTCATAATTGTCTCACTGTTGTCTCCAGCTGGCATTCATAGATTAGTCAGTAGGGATATATTGCTATATGAGTAAGACTTTCCCCATCCAAAACTATGTAACATTCTGCAACATACTTAAAACAATAAATCTACTCTAAGGTCAGGGCATATAAGTGCATTAATTTGTCCTGGCAGTAGATCATATGCAGAATTGACTAAGAAATGGAACAATACACTATTATAGAAAAAAAGAAGAAGCTATGAAGAAATACCCCTGATGCATGCCAATCTCATTTGGATTCCTGTAACATCCTCTACATGGGGCTGCTTTTCGACAGTGTTTGGAAACTTCAGCAAGTACAAAATTCTGCAAGCTAAGTGCTTACTGGAGTTGGTTATATGGAAGAAATAACTACAATTTTGCAAAAGGTTTACTAGTTACTGGTTTGCTTCTAGGCATAGTTCAAAATGCTAATTCAGACTATCTGAAAGACTGTGATTGGATCTACGCTGCAGAATTAATGCAGTTTGACACCATTTTAACTGCTATAGCTCAGTGCTATAGAATTCTGGGATTTGTAACTTTGTGAAATATTTAGCCTTTTCTGTTAGAAAGCTCTGGGGCCACAACAAACTAGAAATCCCAGGATTCAATAGGATGGGGCCATGATAGTTAAAGCAGTGTCAAACTGCATTAATTCTGCTGTGTGGCAGCAGTCCATATCTCTCCACTGTAGCCTGTCTGATTTCAGAGATCCTCAGAGAAAAGCTTTCCCTGGATGCTGCTACCAGCACAGACCTATTTGGCGAGGACACATGAGAGGGCATTGTTCATGGCTGCTCCCAAGCCGTGGATCTCCTTCCAGCAGGAAGCTAGGCTTGTTCCCTCACTCTCCTCTGTCTATCAGAAGGCAAAGACTTAAAACAAAATTAGGCAGGGCTTTGGCTATTAACTGGTTGCGCAGAACAATCCTTTAATGTGGAACACTGTACTTTTATTCTCATTGTTACGTTTGAATGCTTTGAAATTTTTTAATTAATGTTTTCAATAGGATAGTTTTCTTTTAATTTGTTTATTTTTTGTTTTCTTCTTGGGTTTTTAAAAACTGGTTTTAATTTCAAATAGTTTAATTGCTTTTTAACTTACTTATGCTGTGAATTTTAAACTATGTCTATTTTAACTGTTGTCAGCCTCCTTAACTCCCAAACATGGGAAAGCCATGGGGCTGAACAGAAGTCTCCCCCTCCACATGCCACTCTCTGGAAATGACCTCACAGATCAGAGTAGGACCACTGTGGCACAGTGCCTCCTCTTTCCATTTGATGGAGTCATCAGATACAATGATAAATGGTATTGAAATCTATTGAGAGATTCAGGTGGATCAACAGGGTAACAATCACCATCGTTCACCTTTAACAAATGATCAGTCAGAAAAACCAAGGCTTGTCAGTATGATCCCCTGGCCTGAAACTATCCTGGGTTTCCTTTGTGCATCTTGGGAAATACATTTTTCCTGACTGTCTATGTCTTAGAACCAAGGCATCATCATGCTGAATTTCTACTTTAATGTACCTGATGGTTAGCATAAGATAGTGTACTGGATTATCTAAAACTTATTCTTCTGCCCCTCCAAACCCACAGTAGGTGCCGGTGTGAAAATCTTCATAGTCAATAACAGACACAATTTACAACAGAATCTCAGTCACAAAGAACAAGATGATATACACAGCTTTAAGTACAACCCTAATATTGTCATCAAAGTGGCTGACAAAGGAGGAGCTGTAGTCATCATGGACAAATCTGACTACATACAGGAAACTGAGGTGCAACTGTGAAACATTACATTTTTCAGAATCCTGCCTAACAATCTCACATCGGAATACTAGAAGGAATTACACAGGCTACTCATGGAATTTTCCATGGAGGGACAGAACCAAATCCTAGCTGATACACACCAGCAGCCTCAACAGGCACATTCTATCTATTACCCAAAATACATAATAGGGCAACCCTGAATGACCTATTGTCTCTAACACTGGAACACTAAGAGTTGGTACCTCTAAATATATGGACAATATCCTTAAACCATATGCCACCAACACTACCATCATGTGAAAGACACCATTCACAACCTTCCAGGGAACACTCAAGTTGTCAGGAACATCATTCCAGATGGGACTTTACCAGACCTAGCCACCACACACCATGGCCCCAATCTGCCTTGAAGCCAGCCAAAACAGGAGTGGTAAAGATCTGCTCCTTTTTCAGCCAGGGGAAAGGTGGCATTTTCCACCCTACCGCAGCCCCTTGGTGGCTGCGTAACCCTCCAGCAGCATGCTGCATGTAAATCCCATGCCACCGGGGGGTCGTGAAAGTCCAGGAAAGCTCATGCTATCAACTTCTTTCTTTGTAATCATTTTACTGGTGGAACCCAAAGAGTGCTCAGCAATAGCTCCTCTTCATTCTGGAGAGAAGTGACCAGTAGTCATATACAGTTCTATGATTCTATTATTCTTTCAGTTAGTCCCAAAGGTGCTACAAGGTCCCTTTACATATGTAAAGCAAAATATTAATGTTGTCTAGGAGTCTCGGCCTTATTAAAATGTAGAAGATTGTAGAATTTCTTTTCCCGTTATTTTGAGTTAAGCATTCCTAATGTTCATTACTTCTAAAGGCCTGTCCCTATCATCAGTGCAAATTAGAAAACATGCTTGTACAGATATATATGACAGTGAGAATGAATAATGTATTTGTTTACTTTTTGTTCATAGCAGAGGCACGTACAGGAATATGGAAAAATTTTCAAGTCACATTTTGGTCCCAAACTAGTTGTATCCATTGCAGATCGAGATATGGTGGCTCAGGTTCTCCGGGAAGAAGGCACTATGCCTCAACGGGCTGACATGGATTCTTGGCAGGAATACAGAGATTTACGAGGGAGAGCTACAGGACTTATATCTGCGTGAGTGCAGTGGAATTTTTGTCTTTGTGTTGCCCAACAATGCTACTATCTTGGTAATCCCCATACAAGAATCTGATGATGTATTTAAAACTGGTTTTGATTAATGTGTTTCTTTAAAGAATGTGCTAATATCATGACTGTATACCTATGGGATGAATGCTGCCAAATGCCCTTAGGAGAACATTCAGAATAATTACTGATGTAATGTACTTATTCAAAAGAAAGCCAATCCCTGTATGAGTCACAGGCATTCTTCTGCTTCCATGGGGGGGGGGGGGGGGGGGGGGTGTATAAACCTGAAGCAACTATGCATTTTATGAACTGGACTGTGCATTGGAAAAGTTCAGCAAAATTTGATTCCAAAGTGCAAATATTTTGATAATTAAACAAAATGCTTATTAATATTCTGAAATAAACAGCATTTAACGACAATTCTTCTTGACACTGAAACTGAGTTGTTTTGATTCCTCACCACTCACTAGAGCTTTAGTCAATTTACTTTTCACAGATTGGAGTGAATGAAATTATGTTCTTATCAAAAATAGACTGCATTTTCTGCTTCCCCCCCTGCATATATGAATTATGTTTCTAAACTGCTACTTTAGTATTCCAATTGCAACATGACAGTAGTGATCTTTCCAAACAACAATCCATGCTTTTTGTGGAGGAAGGGAGATTGGATGTAGTGAGGAACCTAAATGTGCCCTAACAGGTGATCTGATCTGAGACCCTACCTCACAGCTGTGTGGCATAAATCCCCACCTGTGGTGTTAATGTCTTGATTGTGCTATACAGACCATGTGTTGAATGGCAAAGTTGCATAGCTGAATGCACACCGAAATGTGCAGTTGAATGCCTAACGCAATGATGCCTCATACACAACTTTTCTTCCACAGCACTGAACTGAATGTTCCACTTTGGAAAAAAGATCCAACCACTTCCATAGGGGAACCTGTGCATGTGTAAGATTTCAGTCAATAATTCCAGTAACAATCCCAGTAGCAACACAAAAACACAACAGCCTGAAATATCAACAAGTAGCATAAAAATCAGGAGCAATAAGTGGAGACTAAAACACTGACTGGAATCTAATGATGCTTCCAGTGGTTCCTGCTGTCTTCCCAAGAAATGGCAATCCTCTCTGCACTTTTTTTTAAAAAAACAACCCTGTTGGAGAGTGCTGGAAAACCCCAAGGAGCAGGTTTTGGACACCACAGAGATCAGACATGTGTGGAAGATAGGAAGAAAACCCTAATTTTGGGGTGTTCAGTGCAAAAATAACGGGGATCTTGGTCAGAATTTAAAAGCCAGGGTAAACAAGAAGATCTTAATTGGTGCTGAAAAAGGAAGGGTCAGTATTCAGAGACACACTCAGGGATGATAGGACAATCTCTTTTCCTGGTTGCCTTCTGCAGCACTTCAGAAAGGTAAAGGGTTACTAATCTGAAGATTACACAATACTTTACTCCAAAATCCAAAACTTTTTGAACTACATACCTGTACTGTATTTGTGAGGCTGGAGAGATATATGGTTGGAGAGAGCTGCGAAGTTCTGTGAAATGATGGAAGGTCTGGATTTGTGCCAAACCCTATGCTTGGATTTCTGCCAATACACAGATCCTCAGTCTCTATCCAGCCTTGTTATGTCTCATTGTGTATATGCAAATACAAATATTCCAGAACTGAACAAAACAAAACAAAACAAAACAAAAAAGCCAATAAAAAACAAAAACAATGTTAAGGCTAAATATACTAGCCTTATGTGTGCAAAAGGAATCCTGGTCTCTGCAGAAACCTGGACATCCAAGTTCAAGGCTGAGTCCAGGAATACTCCCAGGTGGTGACACTGCATCATCAGGGGGAGTGTAACCCAATCTAATTTAGTGGAAAGGAGATATAGGGTTGGGTGTGATCTGCATACTGGTAGTAGTGACCTCTCCCAGTGGTTTTATAGTGGCCCAGTACATACCACCAATAAGTGGCATACCAGGGCCAATACTAGGGTTAGGGACTACACGGCAACCTCAGGGTCCCTAACCCTAGTACATACTGGCGCCATTACAATGGCGACATCCCGTGTACACGGGCACTGCCATTGTGACGTAAGTGCCATGAGGCATCCGCATGGCACCGCACATCGCTTATGTCACGAGTGCGCCAATGGCACACTTGCAACATCATTGCGGCACCACAGAAAGAACCCGGAAGTACTGGGTTCTTTTTGTTCCACAGTGATGGCATGCCATTTGGGGGCTGCACCGTACCTGCAGACCAAAAACGGGCACCGGCAGGACGCCGTTTCTTAGAGGTCTGTCCTGGGCCATAGATGTTGACTAAGATGGAGGACAGGACTGTGTTCTGAGGGACCCCAGTGCTACCTCCTCCTGTCCCTCCAGGAAGGAATTGAATCACTCTAAATGACTCCAAGTCCCATCCCAGCCAGACAGACCAGAAGGATCCTATGATCCATTGTACTGAAAGCCACCAGAAGTTCCAACAGAAGTATGAGAAGCACACTCCTCCTCTCTAGTTCCTAGTGAAAGGCCTAAGGCAACCAAAGCTATCTCTGTTCCATAACCATGCCTGAAAACAGGTTAAATTAGATCTAGATAATCTGTTTAATCCAGGAATCTGTGAAGTGGAGAGGATACAAGTTAAAGAACTAGGCATTTGGATTGTTCTTGGAAAGGGACAATTTAAATGGTTAGTATATTAATGTTTAAATGTATTAATGTGATATACTTATTTTCTTTTGTTCTCTCATTCAGTGGCGTTTGTAGTGAAGTTAGTTCTGATAGCATCACATGGGAAGAGGGCTTTATATTTCATTCTACCATGCATCTTTTTTCACATGTCTGCTGTCTGTTTGCAGAAGGGAACATAAAAGCAATAGTCCTCCCACCAAATGGGTATAATTTGAAGGTAGATTCACTCTACTTATTATATGGAATTATATCTTATTTTGGAAATTTCCATATATAATTATATTCAAGTATGTATTTGAATAAATAAGATATATAAATAAATCATTGATATCCAAATATTCTTCTTCCAGCAACAACTGTCAACTAAGAACACGTCCTAATAGGAACTGTGGTCTTAACCTTTTGACACACAATGCGATCTAGTTAATGTTTAATTTATTTCTTCCAGAGAAGGGGAACAGTGGCTAAAAATGAGGCGGGTGCTAAGACAAAAAATGGTGAGACCCAAAGATGTTGCCATTTTCTCTGGAGGAGTTAATGAAGTTATTATAGATTTAATTAAGAGAATCCACATTCTGAGAAGTCAAGAAGAAGATGGAGAAACAGTGACAAATGTCAACAGCCTTTTTTTCAAGTATTCAATGGAAGGTGAGATTTCTTAAAAAGGAATGGGTTTTAAAACCAGCTAGTGTGGCATAGCGGTTTGAGTGCTGGACTATGATTCTGGAGATCAGAGTTCAATTCCCCACTTGGGCATGAAACTCACCAGGATGCCTTGGGCAAGTCACATGCTCTCAGACATAGGGGAAGGCAATGACAAACCTTCTCTGAACAAGTCTTGCCAAGAATACCCCATGATAGGTTTGCCTTAGGGTCACCATAAGCTGAAAATGACTTCAAGGTACGTAACAACACCAACAAAATTGTGCTAATTATGGTTACTAAATGTGATGGTTATTGTGATTTTTGGATTAACAGGTATAAAATCCTAGTGATGATTCACACAAAGAATATGTTGCCATAATAGGCAATATTTTGATACACTTTTGGAGAAAGTGGATTGTGCAACAGTACATCATCATCACCATGACAATATTTTGATATGATTTTATTCAGTCGCACCAGTGGGCATACCCAGCTGGCATGCTTTCAATGGGAACTGTGTGCCTGTCCAGATATTGTTGTACTGCAACTCATCCTTTAGTTGTTCTCTATATTAATGTTGTCTGGATGGGTTAAGAGACACTGTGCATAACTATGCAACAATGTATTGTGATATGATATTTTGTGTTTGCATAATCTACCATGCTTTATTTTCTGCCATATTGCATTTGAAGAATGTGCATGTGGATGAAAGATTATCAGCATACATTCTAATCAGATGTATGTTGAGTTGGGACTTGTTTCAAGTTGCAAGTAGATGGTGTGGGCCAAGGAGGTAGAGCTCTTGGCTAGGTACCACCCCTCTTCTGCAGTGTCACCTGGTGTGAGCTGCACCCCACACACCACTAGTAACACCACTGCAGAGGATTACAACTTTAATGTAGGAATTTATACTTTTTCTGGGAAAGCAGGTTATTTCTGTACTGTAAAGACTCCAGCCCCACTTTGTTGGAGTATGTGACCCTTCAAACTGCTTAATTATAGGACTATGATTGCACTTTAACTGCCATGGTTGCATCCTTGGATGCAACTCATCCCTGGTTGCGGAGTCTAAATATTCCTCTCTAAACTGCAAATCGCAGGATTCCAAAGGATTCAGCCAGGGCAGTTAGAGTGCAACCATGGTGTTATAACTTTGTCACATATAAAGGGCCCTCTCAGAACTCACTGTAGCCTACTTTTGAATAAACAAATACAAGATTGCTATTTGACTTGCTTTGGAAAGGAACATAATAAATTCTGAGTTATTTTTCCTGTGCAGGTGTGGCAACTGTTCTGTATGAGTGCCGCTTGGGGTGTCTGGAAAGTGACATCCCTCAGAACACTGCTGAATACATTGAAGCACTGGAATTGATGTTCAGCAGTTTCAAAACTACCATGTATGCAGGAGCAATTCCCAAATGGCTTCGTCCAATTATACCAAAACCTTGGAGAGAATTCTGTAGGTCATGGGACGGACTCTTTAAATTCAGTAAGTTTTTAAAACAAAATATAATACCTGACTTATAAACAAAACAAAACAAAAATAATACTTTACTTATAATATAAAGTTTAACTATTTGAATGTGATTTGTTTTTCTTTCTCCAGCATGACACAAGAATCAGAAGAAGTCAGTCCATGTATGACTGATTATGGATTTCTTTAAGAAAATAATCTAATATGAAATCCTAGGTCTGTGTAGGAAAAGCTAAGGTTTGCGGTTTTTAACAAGGATGGGAATTGTGTGCCCCTTCTGATATTGTTGGATTACAATTTCCAGCAGCCTTAACCAGCATAACCAGTGGTGAGGAATGCTTGGAGCTGTAGTTCAACAGCATCTGGAGGGTAACACAATTCTCATACCAGGTTTATAACAACAGGAGATTTCTGACAATAAATGACTCATTTATTGACTCAGCAAATGACTTTGCTGTGAAAATGTGTATTGTATTGATACAACAACTGGTATATTACTTGAAGTGCTTGTTAACTGCTGAAAAAGTCAGGATTACATAATTGCACAAAGAATTGTTTGTCCATATTCCTAGTCTATAGTTTGCATCACTTGTTTTTGACACTGGAAAATATTGTGTTCTAATAATATACAGTTGCACCTCTATTTTCAAGGAGGACCTGTTCCAGACACCCCCCCCCCAGTAAAAATATAAAATTGCCAATATTCAAGACCCATTTGCTTTAATGGCAGTGCGTCCCTATGGGCACTTGCGGGCGCACACCTCATTTTCTCCCCCTCCATTTGCCACCTGCAAATGAGTGAGGGATGCGGGTTCTATGTCCACAGAAATGGAGGGACGACTGTAATACATAATCAGAAAGTAACATCACATTCTATCTCCATTTTCCATATTCAGACATAACATTCTGATAATCCATTTGCAGACAAGGACTAGCAACATGATGTGAAATGGGAACAAGAGCACTTGCATGCTCTCCTTCCTTCTTGCATACAGATTCCCTTCTCCAGTTCCAGGTTTCCTTTTTCCAGTGTTGCAAACTATGTCAGCACTGTAAATTTTCATTGGGCAAACTTTAATTAATTAAGATTAATCTCTGAATTATGATGTGAGATCATGATCTGAAATGGAAAGAATAAGAAATGAAGGAGGGTATATAAGAGGGGAATTGCGTAATACTTTCAGACTCCCTCGCTTTTAACACAGCGGTTTAGACTTAAATCCAATAGCCAAACCTGCTACTTCTTCTACAGTGTTATATACCTATCAGCAAGTTTAATGGCCATGCAATATGTTTTCTGCTCTGCAATTTGGTATATATCAGAGTAGAATGGATGCCATTCATGTGCCTCACCAAAAAGATCAATTTACTTATGTGGGTTAGGTCAGTTGTCTAATAAGCATTTGCATTAGGCTATTAGCATTTGAAGAAGTTTGGTATTACATAGAGAGGTGCATTTTTTTTTCTTTCAAAATGTGAAATCTGTATTGAATAGGGTATCCCATGTTGGTTTGTGGCCATCACATTACAAATGAGAAATAACAGCATGAGATGTGAAATATCAGTAATTAACTTCTCCTTTTCTCCACAAAGGTCAAATTCATGTTGACAACAAATTAAATGACATAAAATCCCATTTAGACCAAGGAGAAGAGATAAAAGGTGGACTTCTCACAACTCTGCTTCAAAGTAAAGAGCTCACGGTGGAAGAAATCTATGCCAACATGACAGAAATGCTTTTGGCTGGGGTTGATACAGTAAGTTCAGTGTTGCTGCTTTTAATATTAAGAGCAGGAGTAGTAATTTATTAGTATAATTGCTGGTTTTGGTCAATGGACAATCCCCTGAAGTGGGTTTGTGTTGGGGAAATCAAGAGGCTATTTTAGGTACATTTTGCTTCTTAAGTTTCAACAAACCATTACACTAAGATGAGGCCTGATATGCATTTCCCTGTTTTATGCCTCTTACCTCTTAGTTTGTGTTGGCTGAAATGAGAATGAGGGAACCCTATATGTATCTAAAATAGGGTTGCCAGTTTGGGACTATCTCATGCCCTGAGATTTCAGGGTCAAACCTTTAGACCTGGAGACCCCTTTGAAATGTCACAGGGGGGAGGCAGTCCCTGTATGGTGTCATTAAACCTGGTATATTCAAATAAAAATGACCAAGTTTTCTATGATTCTAACAGACACACCCACACCCTCCACTACCTCTTTAAGGAAATACTCTCACCTTGCCCTGAGATCTGGCAATCTAAACCCAAGATCTCCCTCCTCCTGCAAGTCAGAATCTGCCTCCAGATGTTGTTGAAATGCTAAGTCTGAGCAGCCCTAGCCAACAGAGACAGTGGTAAAGAGTACAGAGATTTCCAGTTAAACATTTGGAGGGCTACACTATTGCCACTTGCTCCATAAACAGTTAAATGGAAAGAAATGTCAGACTCTCACACTGGCAATGTCTCTTCTCATATCTGACACTACTTTGATAGATCTGTAAATCTGGACTCATCAGCAGAGATGTAAATGAATGTCACAATTAGATAGTGATTCTATAAACCTATGGCTGAAATTTGAGAAAAAAACAGTCTGAAGTAGCAAAATGGGATTATAAAAGATAATTGAATAGAGAATGTGCAAATATTTGGTGTTATCAATTGTGATTATTTTTATTTATAGGGAAGTGTATGACAGAGCAGTGATTTACAATCTTTGGTCTTCCAGAGGTTTTGGGCTTCAGTTTCCAGGTTCCTCGTATGGTGCATACTATCTGAAACCCTGAGAGTTGCAGTCTAAAATATCTACAGGATCAGAGTTTGAGAACCAATGTGTTAGACCTTTTAATCCTGTCTTTCCAGTCAAATTTATAGATGCATGGTTATGAGATTATTTAATGTTATTATAAATATGAATGAAAATATTTCTCAAATGTTAAGCATGCTTTTTAAAAATAATATTGTCCAGAAGCTATTCTCAGGAGCTTTGGATTTCCACAGAGTGTAATCAAGTGCACCATATCTTTCCATTCTCTACATTCTAGGCATAAATATCCACTTAGACTTGAAACGGGTTCATTTCAACCTGAATTGACAATGCCTCATGCCATCATAGCTTTTGTTAGTTAGTTTTCATTCATATCTACCTATTCACCTGGCAATTACCAATTTGTATCATTGAGAGGAATTATCTACTATATGAGAAGAAGCTTAAAAGAACTAGCCTCCCAGTGCTGATTTATAATGTAAAAACTATAGACATATAAAAGGATTATCAGAGACTTTGAACAGAATAGAGCAAGCAGCTGTTACTTGGCTTCAAAACACTTCAGATATTTAAGCACGGTGCCAGTTTTGAAGAGGATGTGAAGGAGCTGGGAACCTGAGAGGAGACACTGTTTAGGCCACAATAACTTCTCATGTAGTTAGATGCAGCTGCAAGCCTCTAGTCAAGAGAGAGAGCGAGAGAGCCCAAAGATGGGTTTCTGAGAGAAACAAACTGAAAGATGGAATGACGGACTGTGGATAGAAATACCCAGATATTTACCCTACTTGCTGAGGCAGGGGAAAGAAAATTAAAATGTCTTAATCAACTTCACCCTAAATATGTGATAGTTATTCTGATAAATATTAAAATAGTATACATACCTATACATTCCAATAATACATACTTGTAGAAATGGAAATAAGAAAGAAAGGAAATTACTGTACTTCCATGATGACTATTAAGAAAAATATACATCCAAAATGGAAGTGTGGGAAATTAAAGATGGCAACTTTCCTTTAGTTTCAGTAATATGTGGCATCATTTACAATATAGCCAAAGAGTAGTAAAGAAACATGACTGTAGACTAATATCTGTTGGCCATACAACACCAAGCTGTCTGTATTGGCCTTTGACTATCTTTGGCCATATGTATGCAGTACTTGAGAGCCAGCATTGTGCATTGGTTTGAGTGTGGAAGCCAGCATTCAAATCCCTTCTCAGCTATGGAAGTTCAGTGGGTAACACTGGGCAACCATATTTTCTCACCTTCAGAGGAAGGCAAGGGCAAACCCCTCTGGATAAATATTGCCAAGAAAAACTCATGATAGTATCACTGAAAACTGAAGTCTACTTGAAGGCACATAACAACAACAATGAACTACCTAGGAACATTGGTCTCAGAAAGATGTTGCCTTCTCTCTTAAGAAACACCCTATTTCCCAGCTGCAGTAAATAATTGAAATAGAAACCATAGTTCCTTCAAGGATTATATTTTAATTTGCAGCAAGTTCCACTGCTTCTTTATATTACTTGTGCAAATAGTATTAATTTTTCTCTCTTACTAGTCCTATCTTTTCTTTCTCTTAGACTTCATTCACTTTATCCTGGGCAACATACATGTTAGCAAAGCATCCAGAAGTGCAGCATTCTGTCTATAAAGAGATAGTCCATAACTTGGGGAAGGATAAAGTCCCTGATGCAGATGATATCCCCAATCTGCCAATGACCAGAGCCCTTCTCAAAGAAACCTTAAGGTAAGTGCAGCAAAACTTTTCACAAAGCCCTTTGACCTTTCTTATTTCAATGTATCTTTCTGCTTAAAGTACATCACAATGGCCATATTCTCCAGCCTATTTTTCCCACACTGGAATTTTACAGATATCCAGAAATATAATGTTAAGTTCTTTAGCTTTGAAACGTGCTTTATGGATACATATCTATTCACATTTTTGTGGTAAGCTCCACTGAGGTTAATCAGACTTACTTCTAAATAAACACTTAATGGATTGGTCTGGAAGTTAGTTGAATGTAATAGAATTGCTAATGGATGGCATTAGAGCCCAGACTCTGATTCCTATTTTGCACAAGTCATCAAATAATAGATGTAAGAAAGATATAAAGACAAGATACAAAGAAACCACTATTCAGATTACTTGCTTCCATGTCAGAGAGGAAAAAGCAAGACTTCAGTTTAAATGTAGGGATGTAAATCTTTGGTCATTTGCTTCTTATGTGCAATAAAGGCTAGTTTTCTCCCTTCTGGAAAAGACCAAGTTTTGGCACATTTTTGACTATTTTTTAAAAACTCCAGAGCTTTTTTTGTAAAAAACAAAACAAAAAACAATTGTGCAAAAAAGGATGTTTTAAACTCAAAGCATTTTTATTGTGCAGAAAATGCCATAAATATGTGCATAATACACACTTTTATGTTCAAACATGTTTTGTGTAAATCCAAGTTATTTTGAACAACAACACAAAACCCACCTTTTACTTTTCCAATCCTGATTTCAGCTTCAAATTTAATCTTTCCCAGAAAGGGAGATTATCGGGGTGAACTAACCTGCAAGGGGGGGGTATAATTCTTCATTTAGCCCTTTAATACTCTCTCCCACCCACCCCCATGCTTTGGGAATCTGTCTTTAATTCATCTTAGAGTTCTTAGCAAAGTTGTAGTCTCATATAGAAATCAGAACTTTAAATGGATAGGTCAGCTCATTATACCTGTTTTGCAAATGGATAAACTGATGTAGAAAATATATTGTTAAAACAGAAGGCAGAGCCTGAGTCAGAACTGTGGAGTTTCTCACATTGTTCTCATGTCTGAAGGTATAGCTAGAGTGGGTCTTCTTCAAAAATTAACTGTACTAAGCACTGGGCCTGCGCTCACACTGGATTGTTGCTTCTAATTACTCAGGCACAAACCTTAACCTCAATGACACCTAGAGATTAATATAACAGTCCTGTGCATCTTAACTTAAATGAAACCCAGTTTGTCAGATGACTAGATTTTCTTTTATTCTTTTTTCAAAGTGTTAGGCCAAATAGGCCTAACTAGTGACAGTGTTTGGACAACCAAGCTGTAGCTAAATATCCTGGGATGTGCACAAACATTATGCATCAGCTCTTTGACCCTTTTTCTCTCAAACATTGTCGATTGGTAACAAATTTCAAAGATACCATAGTTTAAAAAAAGCCTTTCTTGCATATGTCAATGATTAATTTTATCCAGAGCTCAAACTTTGTTTGAGTATGGCCTGTTTGAGTATGGTCCTAACAGGACATACTAGGGTTAGGAAAGGACCCTAGTACGTCCTGAGGACGTACAAAATGGCAGCACCCGTTCTACATGGGTGCCGTTCTACACGGGTGCCGCCATTTTGATGTCGCGGACCTGTAGCGCCCACACGTTGCACGTGATGCCGTGAGTGCACGACTAGCGACTCGTGGCGCCACTTCTGGGGTGTAAAAAGAAGTGCCATTTTGGGGCTTCTTTTTGTTGCGTCCAGGAACTGCGCAGTTTGACCGCTGCGGTTCCCAGATGCAGCAACCGGCGGCGCCGGCAGAGTGCCCTTCTTGGGCGCTCCGTAACGCGCCACAAATTGGAAACTATCAATTCCTTTTACTAAATGAGTTTCATGATCTTTGAGCATCTATGCTCACTAGACGGGTCAGGTACCAAAGATGGCACCTTTAATAGCTGTGTAATAGTAAAAAATCAACAGAGCCAATGTAGTGTAGTGATTTGAGCATTGGACTAGGACATTAGGAGATCAGGGTTCAAATTCACATTTGAGCATGAAAACCTACTAGGTGACCTTGGGCAAGTCACACTCTCATCCTGAGAGGAAGGCAAGGGCAAACCCCACTGGATAAATTTTGCCAAGAAAATGGCACAATAATTTTCCCTTAGGGTTGCCATAAGTCAGCAATGACTTGAAGGCACATGACAACAACAAATAGGAAAAGGTGCATATTTAATAGTTGTGTTGAAGTGGGAAGAGCAGATTTGTAGCTCTCATAACTTTATGAAATTCCTACATCTGGACAACTATAGAAAGTGTAGGCATTTTATTCTCTTTCAGAATTCTCTTTATTGGGTAAGATAGACATTAAACAAATAAAGAGAATAAATGAATTTGGCCAACCTAATGCTTCCCCTTCCTTTTCTTCCTCTTTTATGTGTAATAAAACAATATCGACAACTTCAGCTTTATCTGTTGAACTAACTGTGGTTTCTTGTTAAATCTGTTAAATATTGTTAATTTTAATTCTTGTTAAATCTTCTAACTGGGATGAAAAAAACCAAGGGCTAACCTAGACCAGCAGAAAGGGTGGCTTGAAGTTGCCCCTTCCATAGGTGGATTGGGGTCATGGCAACTGCATACCACAACCCCAATCCACCTTGAAGACACCAAAACGTAGCAGCAATGCCATGGCTGGAAGTTGCACCCATGCCATGGCTGGAACTTGGCTTTATGATGCTCTGGCAGCATGCGGTGGGTAAATGCCACATTGCCAGGGCATCATGAAGGTGCCCCCATATAAACAGCCAGGTGGGCTTGGGAGCATGCAGTGTGTAAACACCATGCTCCCAAGCCACCTGGACGGCAGCGCGAAAGGGCCATCTGTTTTGGCCCTAAGTTAGAATTAACATACCATTTGACAAAGTTTTTTTTTCAAATGACCATAGTACAAGTCACAACTTCCTAACAGGGGAGGTAAAATAAAAACTTTGTGTCTCCTTTTGTGTGTAAAGAAAGGGGAGCACATTAACCTAAAACCCATATAGACTTTTTCTTAGTGTTATTGCTTTTCATTGCATCTGAACCAGGCTAAGGGCAGGTCTACACTGGTCAGAAAGTCTGATCTGCTCCTGGAGTATTCTGGCCTCAAAGCTGCCCCAAATTTCCTGTTACCTGAGCACTCCAGAGTGACACTCAATGATTGTCTACACACATGCCCCACTGTGACACCTGCTGCCGCCACCACTGAGGTCAACAATGAGGCATCCAGCATTGATCACATGGTTGGATGCCTTGTTGTGATGAGGAGTGACTTATGCCACTGGCAGCAGTGATGGGCAGCACACTGGGATGGACAGCTACCCGGGATTGCTAAGGAGCACTCTGGAGTTTCTGGGAAGATCTGGACTAAATTTAAGGGAGGGATGGCTGGATTCACTGCAGAAAGGCTTTTCCCACATGAAGACTGTCTGCAGTGATATTGGGCCTTTGGTCCTGCCCCGTGTGGACAGGGTGATATTAGGGTTAGTTGTTGTAACAGCACTGGCATTGGTGATGGGAGCAGTGCGATGGTGGCAGTGCCAGCTATAAAATGGCAGCAGGCACAGCAGTGCTAACAATTCTCACTGTTGGGAGAAAGGATCTTCTCAGGAGGGAGTAAGACAGTGTTCTTCTCTGACTGCAATGCCCTTCTCTGCTCTCCCTTTGCTGCCACTGTGCATTGCTATAAAACTGTATCACACCTATATGATGACCAAGGGGATCATCAAGGGTATCAGCATAAACTACTAATGGGATTCCTGCCTTTGTCTCCAACAACAGCTAGCCAGTCCCCCCCCCCCCAAGAGGGATTACCAGCAAGGGAAGATGGATAGAACCATTCCATACCCTTTTTTTGTTGGCAAAGAGGCTCAGAGATGTATTGCTTTTCAACATAGAAGTTGCTTTTTAACCAGTCTAATCGTTGGGCCCAAACAAACAGGCCAAAATAAAGCTGCTTCAGGCCACTTTGGAAATGTGCTGTTTAAATGACACATACATCCTAAGAGGTGGGAAGCTGCATGAAAGCCAGCTTTTGCGCAGCTTCTAGCCTCTTAAGATGTTTTTGTCATTTAAACAGAACACTTCCAAAGTGGCCTGAAGCAGCTTTATTTTGGCCTGTCTATGCAGGCCCGTAATTGACAGACTTATTAGCCATAAATCAGGATAATCCTTTTTTTTAAAAAAAACCTCTTATTGTAGTAGCGATTATATTACCAAGTAGCTATGACAGAAAGGTAGATTACAAATTTTACATACTCAAAGCCAACCACATACTGCATGAGGTGACACTTTATGTATATCCAATCAGTTTTATCATGTGATCTCATGTTTTAGTGATTTAGGAGAAAGCTAAATGTTTTTTGTTCACTCTGTTCACACCATTCATCCTTTTAAAAATCTCTCTCATACCCATCATAACATCACCAAATCCTGTGCAGACTGGATTTAGCACAAAGGGAACTCACAGAAAACCAAGGCACAACAACAAATTAAGGAAATGTATTTATTTATGCTCTCTCTCTCTCTCTCTCTCTCTCTCTCTGTGTGTGTGTGTGTGTGAGTGTGAGATAGTTATTTACAGGCAAGTGTCTTATTTGAGGAAATATATAAGAATGAACAAAAAATAATAATTTAAAAACTTGCCCTAGCTACACACATCAGTAGTATAGGTGGACTCTCATGCTACAGAATCATAAACATCCAGAGTGCAATGCTGTGCATATATTCCACAATGTAAATGGTTAGCACAATTAAACAGCACAAATACAGGCAAATTGCACTGAGCAAGATATGCACTTTTACCCAGGGAAACCATGTTAGGTGAGACTATTAATCCAGAGACCATGGGGCATGAACTTTTCAGCAGAGATGTGCATGAAGCTTCTCGGAGCTGTTTCCAAAAATCTAGTACTCATGGGGAAATAATAGGATGACTGACATCGGATGTATCCACAGTGTACAGCTACAGCAGTTTGATACTACTTTAATTGGTTCGATCCTGTGGAATCCTGGTTTTTGTTGTTTGGTAAGATGTTAACGTTCTCTGTTAGAGAGCTGTAGTGGTTTAATGCAGAGGAGTGGACTAGACCTTTCTAGCAGATAATTTTAAGCACTTCCCTAAATGACAAAACCCAGTATTCCAAAAGAAGGAGCCAAGGAAATTAAACTGGTATCAAATTGCTGTAATTATACATCTTAGGCCTCCTCATAGATGCAGGTATTGATAATGGAAATGTACAAGCTGCAAAAATTGAGAGGTATGTAGGAAATTATAGAATTGCTGAAACTGAACTGCCTTAACCATTCAGAATTTAAAACTAATAACTCATTTTCTCTTACACACTCACACTAACCCATACCCCTGAAATTTTTAATTACAGGTGGTACTTCTTGAGAAATAGTTTTAATATTAACCAGGGCAGTGCAGACTATTTCCTATAAGAATCCATCAGTTATAAATAAAGAGAGCCAGCATGGCATGGTGGTCTGAATGCTGGACTATGACACTGGAGACCAGGGTTTGAATTTCTGCTCAGCTTTGAAACCCAGTGAGTGACCTTGGGCAAGTCACACTCTCTCAGCCTCAGGGGGAGGTAATGGCAAACTCCCTTTGAACCAGTCTTGCCAAGAAAGCCCCATGAACTTTAGGGTCAACACAAGCTGCAAACAACTTGAAGGCGCACAACAACAACATAAAATATATTTTAAACATTTTTTGTTTGGAGGACTATTTATGCATTTTCCCATCACCCTTCTTATGGTTGAACACTACTCAAAACAACCCAGCTGGCATTTGATTGCCAAGTCACCGAGTTCTGAGAATCCTCTTGGAATTTTTAATAATAATAATAATAATAATAATAATATATTTATTTATAGCCTGCCTTTCTACCACCCTGGCCCAATTCAGGAAGGACTTAAAAACCTTCCTGTTCCAACAGGCATTCCCCGATTAAAAATCCTGTGGGCCTCCCTCCTCTTCCATGGCCAAGAGATTGGGTTAAGGGTTTTTTTTTATCCTGTTGACTTTTGTTGTTGTTTTTATTGTTAGTATGGTTTGCCTGTAGAAGTGTTTTTATATTGTTATGGCACCATTGTTTTTAATCTCTGTTGTAAGCCGCCCTGATCTTGGGAAGGGCGGGATATAAATAAAAATTTTATTTTTTATTATTTATTTCCTCAGATCAAGGCGGGTTACAGAAGTGCCATTACAAAATAAAAACACAGTAAATATACATTAAAATAGCAATCACTAAATACAATCAATACAGTCAACAATATAACAATCTCCAGCTAGCTTAGAATGTACAACAACAGTAACAGTGAGGGGAAAAGAGGGGAGGCTAACAAGGGAATAATTAGGGGAAGGCTTGTTGGAACAGGAAGGTTTTTAGCTCCTTCCTGAACCGATCTAGGGAGGTGGCCGAGCGGAGCTCATCGGGAAGCGAGTTCCAGAGCTGAGGGGCCGAGATAGTAAAGCTTGTTTGAAAGCTTGTTTAGCTTAACCATTCTAAACTGGTGTATCTCAGACTTGCTACTTCCTTTTTCAGATCATTAATGCAAAAGTTGAATAGTAGGAGTCCTGAGACAGATCCTTGGCAGCTCTCCTACCTACGCTATATTATTGAAAATTTTTGCTTATTCTTATCTGCTGTGTTTCCTACATTTATCTATGTATTTCAAAAAAGTCTTTAAAAACTGTAATGTTACAGGCATTGAATATCTAATAGACACTTGTTTGTAGATTATTTCCAGTATTACCGGGAAATGGCAGAGTAACCCAGAAAGATATGATTGTTGGTGGATACTTGATACCTAAAGGGGTAAGTTTTGTAATGACTTTGTGAAAGGAAGATGTTGCATGATTTCCTTGAGGGTATGCCTTAACAGATACTGGCTTATCAGTGAAAGCCCCGATTTAGTCATGTGAGATCATTAACTTAAATCTGAAACTCAGGATATCTTGCTTTACATTCCAAAATACTGTGAAGCATTTATTGAGCTCTCATCTTTTTTAAAAAAAACACTATTAGGGAATAAATGTATCTCTTAGTAAAGCAATTGTTAAAGATAACTGTGCTCTTGGAAGCAATTAAACCTCTTATGTTTACACAGAATGACTACCATAATAATGATATCTGACCCAAATAATAATCTCTTTAATCGTTTCAAAAGTGAAAATAAATAAATAAAAATCAATTGCAACTTTACTCTATTAACTGGAAAATACAGCAGAATTGCATATTAGTAGAATAGCTCCTTACATAAGAACAAAAAAGGCAAATTCAGTTTTTATAAATTATAAAATATTGTGACATTTTCCATGCAAAGCAAATGATTATTTTAATAATAAATTATTAAACAATGTCATAGGTTACAACCCCCCCCCCCATTACCTACATTTTCAAAGAGTATGAAAGCTCTTTAAGGTGGATGTAATTAATCTGATTACAGTTGTAACAGTCATTGTTTCTCAATCAGGAATTCCTATCAGTATACAAGGACTTTTGCGGTTTTAAAAACTAACAATATGACATAAATTTATGGTTTGTCTTTGGTTAATATTTTAGCTTATCTGATGAAATTTGAACTTCAGGAACAATGGCACTTTGTTCCCCTTGAGAATAGTAATATAATAAAAAGTTTCATTGTACTGTATTGTATTATTGTAATGACTTAATATTCATATAATTTCATATGACTTCATATTGTTATAAGTAGTCTATACACATGTGGGTTTAATACACTGTGGATTCATATTTGTTTCCTCAGACCCAACTGGCCCTATGTCATTATGCTACATCATATCAAGAAGAGAATTTCCCATCAGCAAATGAGTTCCAACCTGATCGTTGGCTAAGGAAAAGCAACATGGACAGAGTGGATAATTTTGGTTCCATTCCTTTTGGTTATGGCATTCGGAGTTGTATAGGAAAGAGAATTGCTGAATTGGAAATTTACCTTGCACTAATACAGGTATGTATTTAAAATAAAGACATAGACCAAGATGCTAGATCAGGTAATCAGTTAAGTATACAATGAGCCCTCGGTATCCACTGGGTTTGGTTGCTCAAGCACCATTAAATACAATGGCATAGTAAAATCGTATCTCTTATATAAAATGGCAAAATCAAGGTTTGCTTTTTAGATTTTATATATACACACGTACACACACATTCTAGCCATGGATGGTTGAATCCATGGATGTGGAGGGCTGGCTGTACTTAAATAAAGTAGCATCTCCCAACCCCACAATCTTGACTTACTAGGTAACATTTGCTGGGTGCAGGGGGGGGGGTCTCTTTTCTTCTTGATCCAGATTCAGCAGTGAAGCTTCCACCCTCCCCTATCGGCAATCTCCAGTGTGACAATCAGAAGTAGGACCTGTATCACAATTGCTCACAATGGAGATCTTATGGGAGGGAGCTGGAAACATCAGACTGCTGTGTCTCAATCGAAAGGAGAACAGACCCCTCTTGTTTACAGCATTGCTGCCCTGTCAGGGATTCGTCCCAACTCCCCACTGAGAGGAGTGGGGGAGGCCATTTTATTTGGCCCATGCAGAGAGGGCCCAAGACAACATTCTGGCTCCTTTACCTCAATTTAAAAGGGGGGGGGAATGTATGCACTAGCATATTTTAGACTCAGTTGAGAATTTGTTGCTGTGGAAAAGGTGTTCTCAATCTCTTGTCCTCCAAATGTTTTTGACCTCACTTCTCAGAACCTCTGAGTGTTGTCTGTGCTTGCTGGAGCTTTATGATGTTAAAATCAATAACATATGAAGGACCAGTGATTGAGAAGCACTGCTCAGGAGGTTAAAGGTGTTGTTTCAGGAAGATACTGTACATCATAGTCCCTTGCTAACATTAGGCAATATTGTTCTTGTGTTCCAAAATTTTCACAGATTTTTATGAGATGTAGGCTGTCAGACTGTCACTTACCTCTTACATAGCTTTTGTTAATCTTGTGTCATTTCATCTCTCTCCCTTCCAGCTCCTTCAGAATTTTGAAATAAAAATTTCTCCAAAAACTAAACCAGTTTGTGCCAAAACCCACGGACTATTGACTCCTGGAGACTCCATCAATGTGAAATTTGCAGACAGGAAGTGAGAGAAGGGACTTCAGGAAGCTCTTCAGCATGATCTATGACTGAAAGGTGCTGAAGATTCTTTAAGCCAGTATGAGATTTCTGTAAACTAGCATTAAATACTTATCTAGAGGTTTGTCTGTCCTTCCAACACCATGCCACTCCATAGAATATTAAGCACTCATTAAAATAATTTCTTTTTTCTGGTTAGAATCCAGTTTATTCTGGGAGCTAAAGAAAGACAATAGAAAGAATCAAATTACTTTAATCACATTTCCCCAACGGTGGAGTATTTACAGACAACGTATCATTGCATTCCTTTCCTATGAGTTTCTCTAGAGAGTCATTTTGTAGCAATCACAGAATATACTTAAGTTCCAGCAAAAGACTGTAGTTACTTTATCACTTCCAACTTCATTCCATTGTCAGGCAAATGAAGTGATAAGATGCTATTCATGAGCTAAATAGTAATGGATTTCATCTTCAGGATGTTGTTTCTTATCACATGAGTACATCCCAATTCCTCTGAGACATAAGTGTTATTTTGTGTGATGGGGTGCAGGATAAACACTGGCTTGAGTCCCCACCTTCTCTTCCATGCCCTTTTGAGAATTCACACTTTAATTATGTTTCTTCTCCCCCCCCCCCCCCAGAGTTTTCATGAATTAACAATAATGCATCAAAAATTAGGGAGAATGGTTTTAAATATAAAGACACTTTAAAGTAATGAAATTTACAGCCTGTTGGATTTTATTCCCTGAAGAGCTTATTTAATAACATATAAAAGGAGTATAAATTTTTATGTAAAATGAAGTCAGTACGTCACAGAAATAGTAAAATAATAATTTTATATAAGTCCATTTTAACTGACATTTATTGCAAATTTAGCATTCTTTGTAAATAAAGTTTTTACTTTAGTAGCTTGATGTTTTTTTTAAATACAAGCAGTACATACTGCTCAGTTTTATATATAGCTCTATTATTTTGTGTGGGATACTGCCCTCTCCAGGACAGATAGGCAAATGACATGTTGTTTATGTATTTGGGAAATGTGCACTTTTAAATGTTGCTTATTTAAGCAATTTCTATAGCTAATGACAACCAGAGGTTTGAATCTGAGGTGTTTGTTACAGTCCTGGAGGGCAGCAATGTGACATTTATGAGGAACGATTTATTAAGAATTCCCAATGGTGAAGCTATTTTATGTCTTCATCTTAATGCTCTGCTAACATGCATATTTTTAAAGGCACATTGGTTATGTGTATAGCAGGTGGAACATTTACATTCGCTTTTTCAGGGCACTGATGCTACTTCATCTACCATGACTTTCATTACTCTCAGCTTTGCACTAATATTCCAAATGAATGAGAATATGTCCAACTTTCTCAGGAATATGTCCAACTTTTTCTCTGTATCTCTGGATATTTTGTCAAGGAGAAAAAGGTATTCTCAAACAGAGAACAAAAACTTACTTGCCTTCAGGATCTCAACCTGCTTTTGGCAAATTCTCTGCTTAAGTAGGGAACAAGCACTGACTCTCAGTTTGAATTGTATATGGATCTGCATTTTGGATTGTTGCATTTGCTGTCTTTTAAATTTCTAATACTATCAGTAATCTTTTGTAAATTAATATTTCATATGATATAAAATAAAATTGAAAGAATACTTTATAATAATTTCCTATCATTGATGGAAGTATTTGAACTACTTCAACAAGTTTTCGTATTGGTCCCTTAGCTATAATAATGATGTCATCATGCCTGGTTTTTGTTTGACATTGTTGCAATAGTTGCCTTTGTCTAGAATCAGCCACTTTTTAAATTTTTTGATTTGGTAATGTCAAATACAACAACAGTATGGAAGTGGATGTAATTATCGTCTAAAGAATAAAGTAAATAGCCAGATGGCATGGAACAGAACAAGCCTGATCTCTCTCTGGAAGTCAGGGCTACCAAACTGAGGCTGTTCTACTTCCACCAGATTATGAAAAGGAAGGACTTATTAGAAGAGACAATGATGCTAGGAAAGGTGGAGGGTGGTCGAAAGAGAGGAAGACAACACTCTAGATGCTTAGATTCAATCATGGAAGCCATGGGCCTGAGCCTGCAGGACCTGAACAGGGCAGTGGTGGACAAAGGTTCTTGCAGATGTCTCATCCACAGGGTTACCATGAACTGAGGTTGACTTAAAGGCAGTTAACCACAACAAAAAGCAAACCAAGCCTGAACTCTCCCTAAAAGCCATGATTTAATAATTTGTTTTATTTATATACCGCTATTCCAAAGATCATAGCGGTGAACAGCAAGTAAGCTAATTAGCAAGTAAGCTAATTTGCCCCCCAACAGTCTGGGTACTCATTTTAGCTCCCTCCTCGGAAGGATGCAAGCCTGAATCGAGCTTGGGCCCTTTTCCTGGTCTTGAACTCGCAACCTTGTGGTTTCGAGTGAATGGCTGCAGTACAGGCATTTAACCACTACACCACTGCACCTCCAGGGCAGTGGTTAAACTATGACTGTTGTACTTTAGTCGTTCTATGAGAAGACATAACTCTCTAGAAAAGACAATAATGCTTAGGAAAATAGAAGGCATTAGGAAAAGAGGAAGAACATATTCCAGATCAAGAAAGCCACAGACGTGAGCCTGCAAGACCTGCAAAGGGCTGATGATGTCTTGGAGTTGCTCATTCATGGAATTGCCATCTGTCAAAGTTCATTTGACGGCAGTTAACAACAATAAAGTAAAGAAGAACAACTTAGTGTGGAAAAGGAATTACTATACGTCCCCTTGTTATGCACTGATCCTACCATATACAGTTTCATGTCTCTGATGTACAAGACCTATCCTGGGTGAGATGCCTTTGTTTTGGATGTCAGATTCTAGAATCTCCAGTCAGGATAACAAATAACAAAAGAGTGTGGGAGCTGTAATCCAAAACACCTGGAAGGCGTTTGCTCTTCTCCCCTTCTTAACATCTTTGTTACTCCTATCTGCTCAGCATCAGTATTATAACGTAAACTACATCTCCCTCTCCCAGACATATTACACTGTAGAAAAATGAGTTTATTGACTTTGGTTCCAGATTTCTCATGGTGGTGGTGCTAGCAGCTTGGTAATTGATTTCCCAAACTTCTTATTTTAACTCAGAAAAAAATAAGTTAAACCTTATTTCAGTGGGATTTAAAGAATTTGTGTTCATATTTTGCATTGTCTTGCCCTGAGATTATCTGATGACATGTTTGACCTGTGTTGGCGAGGTTAGGCCCCTCTGAAGCAGAAGTGTACTGCATGAAGTACCATGCAGTGGATTTACTGTTTGGTGTGGGGAGAAGTGGGAACCACCAGCCAATGAGTTTAAACATAGGTTTGAATTCAATGGCTAGTGGGCCCAGAGAGGGTGACCTGGATGTGGGTTCCATTCTGGTCAGGTGGTTTTTTTTTTTTTAAAAAAGTTTCCTGTTCTTCTGCATGTTCAACAGTTGTTTCATGGGCACCATCTCATCTACCCACCCTCTATTCTGGTGGTTATCATGTTATACTTTATGAGGCCTGGGTATGTATCATCTATTCTATTCCTCTTCTAATTGTCACAAATTTTGAAGGTGGTTGGCATATGTCCTGCATCTGGGACATCTATTACCAATGTCTCTGAGGCATTGATTACATTTAGGGGCGCCTTAAGAGTCTTGGGAATCTGGGGCAGATTGGGTGTTGCCTTGCTTTTAGGCAGATGCCTTTCCTGCACCCTCTGGTGACAGGGGGATCAGACTGGTGGCATCTTCCCATGTGGATCTTCCCCTGTCATCCCAAGGGTTTCAACATCAGACTGGAGGAGTTCAGCTTGTTGATCAACAGTTGGGTTGGTGGGTCAATGCATGTGCCAATCCTATCTACAGCTGTAACCAATAAAAGTTGTGGTCTACCTCTTCTGCTTATTACGTTTAGGGTGTGTTATCCCATTGTCATGGCCAGCCACAAGGAGGACTCGGAGGACAACAAGGAAGACACAGCTCCTCAGGTACAGGAGGAACCTGAGGCTGTGCCAGGCCCCAGTTCTGCTCAGCCAGACCCTAGCTCTGTGGGATCTTCTCCAGTGGAGCCTGGGGCTCAGTAGCCCAGCCTTGCCCCACTAGAAGCTCCAGACTTGGGAGACGGAGGCCTGCTACAGACTGCCAAAATAAAGCTGCTTTGGGTCTCTTTGGAGGTATGCTATTTAAATGATGCAGAGTCCAGAGGTCACACCAAAGCCACACTCCATTCCTAAGCACTGGAGTGCAGCTTTGGTGCAGCTTCCGGATTCTTAGGATGCATGCATAATTTAAACAGCATACCTCCAAAGAGACCCGAAGCAGCTTTATTTTGGCAGTCTGTAACAGGCCATAGAGTAGCAGAGCATTGTGATTACCTTCAGCCAGAGGAGATCAGAAAGCGTTCCAAGAGGCTTGCTGAGAAACGCTCATTAGCTACTCAGCAGCTGTGATAAGGGAGCTAGATATAAGACACCTGGCAGATGCTGAGCTCTATTGTCAGAGTCTTCTGGTTCTTGATATGACTCTTGGCCTCCTAGACCTTTCACTGCCTTTGAATCCTTGACTTTTGACTGGACTGGTAGTATTGCTCTCTGTAATCCTGAACTTTGGACTGGCTAGTGATTTATTCTATTGGATGTTGTTTGGCATTGTTGCTTGAGGAACTGCTTCTTGGCAGCTCGGCGTGGTTTTCTTTTGCCGAGCAGGCTCTTATCAGCCGTGTGTGTGTGTATGTGTTGGCAGCATTCTCGGACACCCATGCAGGGAGGACTCGCCCTTAAACATGTGATATGCTCCTTTTATCTTTGCTTTAGAAAGAAAAGAATCTGACTCAATCTATTTCCCACTCCCACATTCCCAATATAAGCTTAAAGGACCTTAAGAAGAGTCTGATTTTAGAGAGGGATAATGAGTTGACTTTTGTGCAAAGACTGTAAGTAGCAGTCAACTGAAGGAACACATGAAGCCTTCAGGGCAGAATATAAATAAATACAGTCAGCCCTCTTTATCCATGGATTATTTATCCACAGTTTCAAGCATGCACGGTATGAAAATATTTTAAATATATATACATTCCAAATCACCTTGATTTTGCCATTTTATAGAAGGGACACCATTTTACTATGCCATTGTATTTAATGGGACTTGAACATTCATGGATTTTATGATCCACAGAGGATCCTGGAACCAAACCTCAGTGGATAACAAGGATCCACTGTATATAAATAATTCTTCATGTTAGCACCTTATAAAGGTAAGAACTCTGAATACACAGTGGCTCTTTTAAGTTCTCACTTCTTCTCCCGTTTTTCTTCCCCACTCCCTTCCTTCAAAGGGCAGGGACTACCTGGCAATATACAGCAAAAATGCAGACTGAACTAGATCATCTTGGGAGTTCTGGTGTTCCTACATCCAGGATCATGTTTAGAGTAGAGTAAAAAAGAATGTAGGCAGAATTATTATTTTTCATACTGCTCCAAGGCAGTATTTTTAGTGTTGGAAAAATACAATACATAATTTTAGATATTTAACTATAGATATGTTCACCTATCGTGAAAAAAAGTTGCTGTGTACAACCATCACTTATGTCAGTCTAGGCAATTTCAATCATTTTGCTGGATGCTTCATTCCCAGACATTATTCTAATGTGGAGCTGGACATGTTTTGTGCAGTAAGAAAAGAAAATGAGCAGCTGGCAATATTGATTTTGATTGGGAATAAAGATATTTTTTAAAAACAAGAGAGAGAGAGAGAGAAATAGATAATTAAAGTAATTATTGTTATATTTCATTCTTCAAAACTTATATTAATAGCATATTATTGGGACTACTAACTTGACTGCTCTGCTTGTAACCAAGAAGAATACATACATGAAGGTATGCCTAGCTTCTTGGATCCAGCTATGTTGCTGCAGTCATTGTCACTTGCATCCAGAACTCCTTTTGCGCCATGGTTGCAAGGTTCACTGCACCTAAACAGTGTTACTTATCTTCACCAATGAACCCCTGAACATGCTATAGGCAAGAAAGCCCCAGTTGCATAGACTTGAAAGACATGACAAGGGCCATCAAGTTCAATCCCCTGCTATGCAGGAATAAAGAAAGCACTTCAAACAGTTAGCCATCCATGCTCTTTTTAAAAACATTCAAGGAAGGAGACTCCAGTACACTCTGAGACAGCATCAAACAGCCCTTACCATCAGAAAGTTCTTCCTAATGTTTAGGAGGAATCTCTTTTCCTGCAGTTGGAATCCATTGTTCCATGTCCTTTGCTTTGGAGAAGAAGAAAACCAGCTTGCTCCATCCCCAATATGACATCCCTTCAAATATTTAACCAGGACTATCATGTCTCAACTTGACCTTCTTTTCCCCAGGCTAAACATAGCTCTCTTAAGTTGCTCCTCACAGGACATGATTTCCAGACCTTTCACCATTTTGGTTGCCCTTCTCTGGACATGCTCCAGCTTGTCAATAGGAGCACAAGACTACAGGATGTCATCATTGTGCATGACCACACAAAATAACATGTGGTCCTGGGTGGATGAAGGAGAAATGACTCTTTGGTATGGGCCCCCTGGACTTATGCAGTAGGAAAAAGCTTAGGATAAACTTTGCTGTTTTCTTTATTCATATCTCTTTCATCATGCTTTGTTCAGGTGCACGGGTTCGTATAAATCTTCCAGGGTATCTGGAAAATTACTTTCTCATTCTGAATTGGCCAATTCTCTGTATGTGACACTTCAAGTGAGTTTTCCAAGCACTCTCCCACCAAATACACTAAAATGATTTTGGAAACTAAGCAGTACTTTGATGGGAGACCACTGATGCATACCAGGTGCTGCAGGCTGTATTTCAGAGAAAAGAAATGGCAAAACCACTTCTGAGGATCCCTTATCACTGGGATAAGAAAACGCTATGAAATTATTGGGGTTGCCATAAATCTACGGGCATTTTGAAGACACACAAATACATCCAGACACACTACTAACCAAACAACACCATCATCAATCAAAGAAAACCAGTGCCACCTGCAATGATTGGTGAGTGAAATGAATTGGTCAGCAAAATTGCAGGGATGGATAAGGAAGGAAGGGTCTCAATTTGTATCTTGGCCCAGAATGTGGTAGAGGTTTAAAGGTTGTTTTCACAAAACAGTCCTGGTTAAATTTCACCTCTGCAGTCCATAGCATATATGGAAATGTGAATCGTTAAATGAGCAAGAACACACATTTTTAGATCTTCTTTGAAGGTTAGCATGAGAGACATGCTCTTGGCTTAACCAATTCCTGATCCTATGGAAATACTGTGAAAACTGTAAATCTGTGTTTTTTAAAGTAATGAATAAACACCAATATGCCCACATTATTAAGGATACAGTGGTACCCCGGGATACGAATTACCCAGCTTACGAATTTTTCGGGATACGAAAAAATCCCATAGGGATTTATTGTTTCGGCTTACGAAGGTTTTTTCGGGTTACGAAAAAACCTCGGCGCTATTTCGCCACCGGAGGGCAGCAGAGAGCTATTTTTTTCCATTAGCGCCTATGGCAATTCAGGTTACGAAGGTTTTTCGGGTTACGAAATTAGCCGCGGAACGAATTAATTTCGTAACCCGAGGTACCACTGTATTGTTGTTTGGAACCAAAATGCCACTAGGGGGTGCTATTTTTACAGTTGTCTGCTTATCTTAATTCATATTTCCCAAATGTATTCCTTGCTCCAGAGATACATGTTTGTATGCCTGAGTCATACATTTCACAATGCTTCTATCATGGTTGAAAAATTCAGATCAAAGACTACTTCTAACAATATATGGATGTATGAAAATATTTCATAATAATGTCTGAAAATCAACTAATTTGAAATGTGGTGCTGGAGAAAACTTTTAACAGAACCTCGAGCTTCCAAAAATATGAGTGACTGGGTCCAAGAATAAATTAAGTCTGAGTTGTCTCTAAATAACTAAGTTGAGGCTATTAGGACACACCATGAGATTATATGTGACTCATTGGAAAAGATGTAATATTCTGTAAAGTATAAGGGAGTAGTAAAAGAGGAATACTGAATTACAGCTGGATAGATCCGATCCAGAAAACCATGGCTTTGAATTTGCAAGACAGGAAAAATGAGCAGGACCACTGATGGTGGTCACTCATTCATAGGATCAAAGCTAATTTGATGGCAAATACTTTGAGAAGCTTGGAGTCATTTGCCTGAAAGGAATATTTGTTTGCATCTGCTGATCAATAAAAATCCAAAATCCATATCTGACCAATACCTCAATTGGACTAAATAAAATTGTGTGCAGCCTTTGGAGTTCTTCAGGCGTCTTAATGAGGTAAGATAGTAAATGAATCAGGGACCCAGTTTTGCGTCTCCCACCAGGGTCTTTGGCTTCTGTCCCACTGTTGAAATCTGACAGTACAGTAGTGGCAAATTTTAAAAAGGGCTGCTTTTCCTCTAATTTTGCCACTAAACCTTTGGAGTTCAGCTGTGTGCTGTGAAAAATAACCTGTTTTTTAAAAAAATCAAAGCATTTCCACTTTGCAACAAGACACAAGGGAATGGCTGTTAGAGCCTCCTGAAAGCATCCATTGGCTTCAAAACAATAAGCACTCCATACTCTCCAAATGGCCTGATTTGGCAAGGACAGTCCTGATTAATCCTTTTGTTAGCCCTCTAGTTTTCTGATTTAAAAATCTTAGTTTTTCTCCTCCCACTTTCCCTCTTTGTCCTCAGCTTCTTTTAACTGCTGAAAATTGGTTTCAGAAAGCCAAAGTAGTTTACGCTTCATTAATTCAGGCTGTAGGGGAGAGGAGGATGTAGGATCTTGCTTTTCCTGGTAGGCTCAGGTTAAAGCAAACTGCTGCAGCCATCCTACCTAGTGTGTTCTTCAGCATTAATAACCTCTGCCATTTTGACCATCCTCTGATGTTGATTGGCCACATGTGTCTCAATTTAATCTTTGAAATGTTGGAGTGTAGCCCTGGTGGTACAGTGGTTAAATGATGACTGCAGCCAAAATGTTGCAGTTTATCACACAGGAAATCCAGTGCAAAAATGGGATTTAAAAAGTAGAAAACCCCCGCAAAAGTGGGTTGATTTTCACACATGTCTTTGTTAAACTTGTGTTAACCTGAATGGAAACTAAACAAAAGCTGTTCCTTTTTTCTTTCGGGATTTTCTGAAAGTAAAAAGGAGGGGCTTTTGTCTACTTTCTCTACACTTTCCGTTTGGGTTAACATTACTTTAACAAAGACATTGTGTGAATATCAACCCACTTTTTTCCAATTTAAGCTCCCATTTTTGCATGGAATTTCCCCTGTGTTATAAACTCCATTGTGAGTTCAATTTCAGGGTTCCAAGGTTGACTCAGCCTTCCATCTTTTTATAGGTCGGTAAAATGAGTTCCCAGCTTGTTGAGGGCAATTGGCTGACACATTGTAAACTTCTCAGAGAGTGCTGAGTTCACTGATGACTGGTATAGAAATGTAAATGCTGTTGCTATTTCTATGGCACATTCCCTGTATGTTGTGTTTCAAAGAAAAAGTTCTTTTTACCCGCATTTTGGTGACACACCAGCAGCAGCAGTTAGGTGGTAGTGCACTTCCAAGATGGTGTGTGTGTGTGTGTGTGTGTGTGTGTGTGCGAGAGAGAGAGAGAGAGAAAGAGAGTGTGTGTGTTCAGGGCCTTTTAAAAAAAATAAATTATTTTTATCTCAGCCTTTTCCCATTATAGGAACCATGGGAACTCACAACATACAGTAGATCAAGACAAAATATGGCTGAAAACCACATAATAGTAATACTCATAGTCATAGTAAAATAGTAGATGATAGTAACAGCTAGAATTGGAAAGAACATTCTCTGTTATTCATTTCCCATTTAAAAAAAATGGTTTCCTTGTCAGAAGGAATAATAGATCAGTGGAGTTTATCAGACAAAGGGAATTGGAAGTATAATCCTATGGCAATCTGAATGCAATCATGGGGTTTAACGTTACTGCGTGTTAACCCACAACACACAAATTTGGGCAATGGGAAGTCAGTCCGAACGCAATCATGGGGTTTCACGTTATTGAGTGATAGACTGCCACACGCAAATTCAGGCAATGGCATGCTATTTTCAGGCAATAGGGAGCCAGTTCGAATGCAGTGCGTATTCACGTAATTGCATGAAACTAGCGACTTTATGTAAATGCATTCTGGCCCCACTTTCTTTTTATCTGAATTTAAGAGAAATTCCTCCCATTTGATAAACTCCACAGTTTTCTTCCAGTATCTGAATATCCTGGAGTGTTCTGAAGGATTTTTCTCTGTACAGAAACATGTGCTTTTTGCATATACAACATATTTTCTATGTAGAAAATTTATTTCTTGTGCATCAAATTCTTTTTTAACCCAAAACACACAGGCAGATAAATTCTCCAGAATGCTTTGGGATGCTCAAATACAGGGAAAGTACTACACAAAGAAAAATACTCATTTTCTCCAGCTGCAGAGAAAAAACTACATTTATTATTCATCCTTGCATGTGAAGATAGAATAATCAATGATCTGCACTCCTAGTAAATGCAACCCTATTAAAACTAACACTGATGTTTTTAAACACTGAAGACATGACAATGGGGATAAAAATACAGTCCTCCAGTAAAATATCCAGTTAATAGCCAAAGGTCTTTCTGCATAAAATGCTTTTTGCTTGCCAGTGGACAGAGAGAAAAGAGGAGGCCAGCCTAGCTTCCCATGGGAGGGAATTCTCAGCATGGGAGCAGCCACCAAGAAAACCCTCTTATGTGCCATTGCCAAAAGTCTAAGGGCACATCTACACAGACCAATTACACCAGTTTTCCCCACCCTCACTGTGACCTATCTACATGATGCAGGGCCAAAGCCCCAATTCAGGTGTGGACTGTCTTCATGAGGGAATTCTCAGACTGTCTTCATGTACTCAATCTACCCTATCCCTGTTTAAATTGGATTTAAAAAATACTTTTTTGCTCAGCCATATGATTGACATTGGGTGCCTCATTTCTGACCTCAGAGGGAAAGACTTGTACCAGCGGCAGTGACACTGGACAGCATAGCTGGATGCCTGTGTAGACAGCCACCCAATATTGCTGGAGGGTGTGGAGGTAATAGGGGAGAATCTAGGGCCAGAATACTCTGGGAGCAACCTGGAGCATTCTGGCTAGTGCAGTGCAGTACATTTAGGCAGGCTCATATAACAATAAATAGTGTTTTAAGGTTTCATCTATGACTTTCCCGAGGGCTGCTGGCATAGAAAAACAGACAAATAATGGTTGATCTCCCATTTTTTAATCTATAGAATCCTTCTGTTCAGGGACATAGCTAGGATTTTAGGAAGAGGGGGAGTCCAGACTAAGTGCTACCATTATAATGGGGCTTGGGTGCGGCGGCGCAGCAGCACAAACCATTCATTTTTCTAATGAAAGGGGGGGTTCGGACCCCAAGAACCCCCCCCTTGGCTACGTCCCTGTTCTGTTGCTCTGAAGCGTGCCATTGTTAGCTTCTTTCTCCATTGCCAGCAATCCTCGGAAGAGTACTTACTGAAGACCTTTATGAAACCTGAAACCAGTGAAGGAGTTGTATGTCTCCCAAGCTAGCACTCGGAGAACAAAATAAGTAGCCTGTTTCCACTGTTATCTGTGCTGTCTGCTTAGGGTTACCATATCCCGCCGGGGGGCGGGACTTTCCCGGTTTGGGGCGGGTCCGCACGGTCCCGCCCCGGTTTGCCCCCGCCCCCGCCCCTGGGGACGGCCCCCGCCCCGCGATGGATGCCAGGCAGGGAAAGGAGCCTTGCTCAGCGAGGGCTCGTTCCCTGCTTGGCCTCCTCCGCTGGGGACGGAGGCGGCTGACGGGGAAAAGGCTTCGCCTCGGCGAGGCCCTTTTCCCTGCCTAGCCGCCTCCTCAACCGGCCAGGGAAGGGCCTGACAGGGGAAAAGGGCTTCGCCTCGGCGGGCCCCTTTCCCCTGCCTAGCCGCCTCCTCAGCGGCCAGGGAGCGGCCTGGCAGGGGAAAAGGCTTCGCCTCGGCGAGGCCCTTTTCCCCTGCCTTGCCGCCTCCTCCGCGGCCAGGGAAGCGGCCTGACAGGGGAAAGGGCTCGCCTCGGCGGGCCTTTTCCCCTGCCTTGCCGCCTCCTCCGTCGGCCCGGAATCGGCCTGACAGGGGAAAAGGGCTTCGCTCGGGAGGCCTTTTCCCCTGCTTGCCGCCTCCTCCGCCGCCAGGGAAGCGGCCTGACAGGGGGAAAAGGACTTCGCCTCGGCGAGGCCCTTTTCCCTGCCCTGCGCCTCCTCCGTCGGCAGGGAGAGGCCTGACAGGGGAAAAGGGTTCGCTCGGCGGGCCCTTTTCCCCTGCCTAGCCGCCTCCTCCGCGGCCAGGGAGGCGGAGGCAAGGGAAAGGGCTTCGCCTCGGCGAGGCCCTTTTCCCTGCCTTGCCGCCTCCTCCGTGGCCAGGGAGCGCGCCAGGCAAGGGAAAGGGCTTCGCCCTCGGCGAGGCCCTTTTCCCCTGCTTGGAGCCTCGCCGGAAGGCAGGAAGGGCTGAAAGGGGAAAAGGCTTCGCATCGGGAGGCCCTGTCCCCGGCTCCGTCCGCGCGCTGAGCGCTTCTTACGCTCTGTTTCCTCTCAGTCTCTCCTCTCTCCCTTTCAACTGCTACACTTCTGCTTCGTCTCCCCTCACCTCCTCCTTTCCTCCTTCTTCTTCTCTGCTCTTCTTTCTCCGCTCTTCTCTCCTCCTTCTCTCATCTCCCTCCTCCTCCCTCTCCTTCTTCTCTCTTCTCTCTCCTCCTCTTCTTCTCCACCTCCTCCACCTCATCCTTCCCCTGTTCCTCCCTTTTTCTTCCTCTCTACTTCCTTTTTCTCCTCCTCCTTTCCTCCTTCTCTCTGCTCCTCTTCTTCCTCCTCTTCTTCCTCCTCTGCTTCTTCCACTCTTCCTCCCCTTCTGGTTTTTGGGCCAGAAAGGGAAGCACATTTCTGCCATCTGTCTAGAATATGCCAAATGTCCTCCATTTTGATCATGCCTAAGAATAACCATGCATTTATATGAAAAAATTTCCAAAATAATCAATTTTTTACGTGCCCTCATTTTTTAAAAAGGTGTCCTACATTGATCCTTTTGTCTACATTTGTCCTACATTTGTCCCTGGTTGGAGGTCCAGACTTATGCGCAACCCTAGTCGTGCCCTCTGCATCAGATTTCTCACAGAAATCAAAATGCCAGGGGCTTGCAACATCTAATATATTATATTATATTATTATATATATATATATATAGATAATATAATCTTGCTTTCCCCCCGGCACAAACCTCTTGAACTTCCAAAATTTCTTTACTTGGGCCCAAAGCCTTGTGAGCAGTATTAGGGTGATTTTGAAAAAGACTGGACATACCGTCTGAAATTAATCTTTTATGTTACTAGAAGGTGCCACAAAACCCCACTGATTGCAGTGGATTACATAGCTAGCCATCTGCAATCTGTCCAAAAAAAATTAAGTGAATTTATTTATAATTGCTTTCTGGCACAAAACTGTGTCTATTTTCATGCAGTATTTGCACAAAGCTTCTATAGACAATTAATTTGGCACAAAAAAATAGAGGAAATATCTCTTGAGAGCATACACTTGCTCTTTTGGAGTGAGTCTAGGCTGATTCACTGGGCTTCTTTCTTGGTAAATATGTAAAAAGATTGCACTGTTACCTTCAGTAAGTACCATGTTTGCATGCCCCACCTTATCTCAACTCCGCTGGCAGTATAAAGAAGGAGATTTCAACCTGGTAAGCCTTTCAAGTCAATTTAGTGTGTTTGTACAACCTTGCAGAGCTAAAACCCCTCAGTCCGAAAAACGAAAATATCCTTCCCTCGTTAGGCCTCGGCCTGTGTAAATAGCATGCTCATCTACAACATATTTTTAAAAAAGTTTTCTCGAAAAATTAGGATTTTAGGCTGAAGTGGCAGATATGGAGGAATAGCAAAGGCATGGGTTGGTCCAGTCTCAGCCATTTGTTCCTGTGAGCCCAGGAGGGTTTTATTGGTGGCTATGCAAGAAACTTATCTTATTGGTGATCCCTGAAGTGATGGGCATTTGACAGAACCTAGAGACACCGAGAGTATGTTAGACAGATTTATTCTTCTTGGCTTGACTTTGCTATCCTTTGGTACAATCTGTCCCGTTTGCTTGGAGGAGGGATTGTGCTGTCCTCAAGGGATATTGGTTGGGGGCCCCTGAAGGCACTACCATCAAGCCAAAGGGTGGAGAATTTAGGAGGCAGTCCGAAAACATCTCAGCGGACTGCATGGTATGATTGGACTGCCCATGTAGTGTGTAACGGTGACAGGGGGGGAATCCTCATAATCATTCCGGAATGCAGGCAGCTGACATCCAGAAGTCATGAGAAGTATAACAGATGACAGGTTTTGGAGCCCTCTGGAACTGACACAATCACAACACAATTCACTAGGAGTCTTGTCTGCGTATTCTGCTTTTGCATGCTTATCGCGTCAGATGTTTAAAGTGGAAATTACTCATTGTGACAGTTTGTACAGCCAGGCCCCAAGGAGAGTACAGAAATGCAGGGCAGCTGTGCGGGGCCCATGATTACAACAAAGAATCTGAGCGAGTAAAAAAATCCAATACCAGTGTACACACCCACAGTGGTACACCAAAATGTACATGCAACCTAAGATTTTTAAAATACTTCAACAGTTACTGCTCCATACAGTCATAAAATGGCATCACTGTTATACACAATGGTTGAAACACCAAAAATTCCAGTTTGTGTTTGTTTTTACAATTATCCGCTGCATGTGATTTGCGAACACCGAGCTTCTTCCTCAGCGTACACTATGCACTCCTAATAACAGTTTTCCATGGACGCTGCAGAATGGCACATGCTGATTGCTCTGTAGAAGAGCTGTGATACATTGTCCACATGGACTTCTTTAAAATCAAAAGGGTGATTCAACATCTTCCACTGCAAGTGTTATAGGGTCCAAAGTGCAAAAATTTCAAAATTCAGTGTCCATTACAAAGGTACCAACCATGTAGCTTGGTCCTTATGAAGAACTTTTGCCACACATCTCATCAAAAGCCCTGTTGTCAGTTGATCTATACCTTAGACATTGGGATATATAACCTATTTAAATCTCTGGGAACTTGTTTGGCTTGAACTCAGCTACACTTTGCCGGCTCTGGAATCTCTTACACCTCATGCTCTGGTTTCTTTGCTAGTGGTGAGAAAATTCTCAGATGGTAAAGCATAACAGTACGTTTGCCTATCCTGTTCTCTGGTTACAAACATGATGGAGGCATGGCTCCTGAGGGACTCTCCGCAATAGTTATTGCCATCCTGGCTTGAACATATTCCTATCACACATATAGCCATAAACCACCAGAGTGTAGTGGTTTGAGTACCTGGATGAGAGTCCGGAAGTTCGATGTCCTTGGCTCGAGGAACAGAAAACTCACTAGGTGACCTTGACAAGTCACTCTCCTTTCCAAGCGCGTTAGAGGAAGTCAAGTGACAAACCTTTTGTAAACAATGTTGGCACCACCACCACCCTGACAGAATCAACATGAGTTGGGCAACTTAAGGCATGTAACACACAAGAGTGACTTCTATAGCTCCCCTTATTTACGTGCCTCTACCTTACATAGGAAAACCATACAATAAAAAGGAAAGTAGTTCAATTTTTCTACCCAAAATGCAGCATGGATTCTCGGGGTTAGCTTTGTAATCATTTCTTTATTGAACCTTCAGGGAAAACACATCTGGAGAATTCCTTTTTATGCCCAAATGCAGAAATGTGGTGTGTGTGTGGGTGTGTGTGTGT
>NC_056522.1:246007060-246100398 GCF_019175285.1 Sceloporus undulatus | reverse complement strand
GCTTTCCCCCCAAAATTGGGATGCAAAGCAGCTTATAATTTTTTTAAAAAAAACATTACAGTTAAAAATATACAAAAGTGGGCTTTCTTTGATTTCCAGCAATACCAATGGCAGGCACAAACCTTTGAACTTCCAAAATTTCTACTTGGGCCCAAAGCATTGTGAGCCAGTATTAGGGTGATTTTGAAAAGACTGAAATACAGTCTGAAATTAATCTTTTATGTTAATAGAAGGTGCCACAAAACCCCACTGATCTGCAGTGGATTAACATAGCTAGCCATCTGCACTCTGTCCAAAAAAATTAAGTGAATTTATTTATAATTAGCTTTCTGGCACAAAACTGTGTCTATTTTCATGCAGTATTTGCACAAAGCTTCTATAGACAATAATTTGGCAAAAAATAAGAGGAATAATCTCTTGAGAGCATACACTTTGCTCTTTGGAGTGAGTCTAGGCTGATTCACTGGAGCTTCTTTCTTGGTAAATATGTAAAAGATTGTTACCTTCAGTAAGTACCATGTTTGCATGCCCACCTTATCTATAACTCAGCTGGCAGTATAAAGAAGGAGATTTCTACCCTGGTAAGCCTTTCAAGTCAATTTAGTGTGTTTGTACAACCTTGCAGAGCTAAAACCTCCTCAGTCCGAACAAAAGAAAATATCCTTCCATTAGTAGCCTAGGCCTGTGTAAATAGCATGCTCATCTACAACATATTTTTTAAAAGTTTTCTCAGAAAATTAGATGGATTTTAGAGCTGAAGTGGCAGATATGGAGGAATCAGCAAAGGAACATGGGATTAGTCCAGTCTCAGCAATTTGTTCCTGTGAGCCCAGGAGGGATTTTATTGTGGATATGCAAGATAACTTATCTTATTGGTGATCCCTGAAGAATGATGAGCATTTGACAGAACCTAGAGACAGAGAGTAATGTTAGACAGATTTATTCTTCTTGGCTGACTTTTGCTATCCTTTGGTACAATCTAGTCCAGTTTTGCTGGAGGAGGGACTTGTGCTGTCATCAAGATATTGTTGGGGTGCCCCTGAAGGACTACCATCACAGCCAAAGGTGATGAATTCTAGGAGCTGCAGTCCAGAAACATCTCAAGGACTGCATGGTCTGATTTGACTGCCATGTCAGTGTGTCACGTGACAGAATCCTCATAATCATTCAGGAATGCAGGCAGCTGACATCCAGAAGTCACTGAGAAGATAACAGATGAAAGGTTTTGGAGCCCTATGAAATGACAAATCACACACCACAAATTCACTAGGAGTCTTGTCTGAGTAATTCTGCCTTTTGCATGCTTATCCAGCAGTATGTTCTAAAGTGAAATTACTCATTGTGACAGTTTGTACAGCCAGGCCCCAAGGAGAGTACAGAAATGCAGGCAGCTGTGCTGGCCCATATTAACAACAAAGAATCTAGAGAGTAAAAAAATCACAATACAGTGTACACACCCACAGTGTACACACAAAATGTACATGCAAACCTAAGATTTTTTAAATACTTCAACAGTTACTGCTCATACAGTCATCAAAAATGACATCAACTGTTATACACAATGGTGAAAAACACAAAATTCAGTTTTGTTTTGTTTTTACAATTATCAAGCTGCATGTGATTTGAGACACCGAGTCTTCCTCAGCAGTACACTATGCACTCCTAAATAACAGTTTTCCATGGACAGGAAGATGGCACATGCTATTGATTCTTAGAAGAGCCTGGATACATTTGTCCACATGGACTTCTTTAAAATCAAAAGGGTGATTTCAACATCTTCACTGCAAGTTCTAGTTCCAAAGTGCAAAATATTAAAATCAGTGTTCCATTACAAAGGTCCCAACATGTAGCTTGTCCTTATGAAGACTTTTTGCCCACATCTCATCAAAAGCCCTGTGTCAATGAATCTATACTTAGAAATTGGGATAATAACATATTTAAATCCTGGGAACTTGTTGCATTGAACTCAGCTACACTTTGCAGCTCTGGAATCTCTTACACCTCATTGCTCTGTGCTTTGCCTAGTTGGTGAGAAAATTCTCAGATTGGTAAGAATTACAGTACAGTTGGCCCTATCCTGTTCTCTTGGTTACAAACACTGATGGAGCATGGCTCCTGAGACTCTCCGCAAATAGTTATTCAGCCCTGGCCTGAAATATATTTCCTATAATCACATATAGCCATAAACCACCAGAGTGTAGTGGTTTGAGTACTGGATGAGAGTCCGGAAGTTCGATGCTCCTTGCTCAGCAACAGAAACTCACTAGGTGACCTTGACAAGTCACTCTCTTTCAGCCTTAGAGGAAGGCAATGACAAACCTTTTGTAAACAAATGTTGGCACCACCACCACCCCTGACAGAATCCACATGAGTTGGAGTCAACTTAAGGCATGTAACAACAAGAGTGACTTCTATAGCTCTCTTATAAAGTGCTCTACCTTACATAGGAAAACAATACAATAAAAAGGAAAGTAGTTTCAATTTTTCTTACCCCAAAATGCAGAATGGACTTCTAGGGGTTTAGCTTTGTAATCATTTATTTATTGAACCTTCAGGGAAACACATCTGTGAGAAATTCCTTTTTATGCCCAAATGCAGAAAGTGATTGTGTGTGTGTGTGTGTGTGTGAGAGAGAGAGATGAAGGTATGAGGGATAACAAGGAAACAACCACATACAAATGTGAGGTAGGTTTGGTGGTTCAAATTGTAAATTTTTGTACCTGAGGATACTATGCTTCTGTGACTAAAAATGGAAAGATGGAGCTTTTCTAAACACACACTGCTTTTTTTTCTGATTTGGTGCCATCTTTTCATTCAGTCTCTGTACTGTATATTGTAGAAGTCATTTGTGGTGGTGTTGTGTGCTTATGATAAAGCACTGTATGGGTATTCATACTTATATTTGCAGTTATATAGTAATATAATACAATATACCGTAATATGGGTTCTGCATTTCAACAATTTGCACTTGTTGACAATAGGTTCTGGACAGACCGGCACTTTGTGCCGGCCTGGGCCTGAGCTAGGATTGTGGCGGAACTGAGTGTTAACATGCTCAGAACCCCTACTGTGTGCCCTGGGCGTCATCTTGGCATGCACCCATCCAGACGGCCCAGCGCTATGATGACGTCCATGGTGCAAAGCATCCAAATGGCCCCCTTTCTAGGGCGCAGAGAGGAGCCACGTTTTGGGGCTTCTATTTACATCGGGTTGGGGGTGTAGCATGCGGCTGCCCTGTCCCCAACCCAGCACTTCCAAGGGCAGCACAGAGCTGCCCCTGAATGGGCTGTTTGTACAGCCCCAATATTCTGTTCCTTAACCTGTAAAATAAGTGGGGGACTACTGTATTTTTTAACATGGTTGTGAGGAGGAGGAGAGAGGGCCACATGGAAGCCATTAGGGGCCCTGGATAATTTAACTCCCCACATTTTCCCCATCTCCCATGTAGAGATTTGGTCCAACTGTGTAATGACTCTGAATATACACTTCAAAAGGCGTGGCCAGTTCCAACCAGGGAAAGGGGTTCCTTAAAAGAGCATAAATTTTGGAAGCATATTGAGGAGCAAAAGAAAACTATTTGGCCTATTGATGAACTCATTGGATGAGAGTTAGGATGCCTGGATCATTTTCACTAGTCCTCAGGACAAGGGGAACACTCTCAGGGCAAGGGCACTGCCTCGGAAAGTATGTGTATATATGTTTTCATCATGATTCAGACCCAGATTAGTTTCAGATCCCTAAATGAAAATTTCCTACATGAGCCTGCCTGAGTTTCAAGATCTTTGAGGGAGGGATTCGTCACAGCCCCACCACCATCAGAGGCCTGTCAGTGGCGTGGATGCATGAGCAGGCTTTCTTGGTGGCTACTCCCAGGCTTTGCAATTCACTCCCATGAGAGGCCAGGTTGATCCCTTCTCTCATCTCTTCACCAGCAGGTAAAGGCCACTACCCCCTGTCAAAAAAGGCCTTTGGAAACTAATTTGATCATGCAGAAGGTTTTTCTAATAGGTTGTGTGTACTACACTTTTATCTTTACTGTTATGCTTTAACATTATTTTCATCCTATTTTAAATGACAGGTCTTTTACCACAATAGATACTTTATTAATATTTTTTTATTTTATATCATTAGGTTTTTAGTGGGATTTTTTTTTTTACCAGCTTAGGTCCCATGTCAGGGGAAAATGAGGAGATCAGGAAATCAAGAGACATTATATTTTCTTATGTGTTCAAAAGAATCCTTTGTACATACCAGCTCCCCCTCCACTAAAATGAAACCTTTGCCTCTAAAGAAGCCTTGAAGAAGTAGGATGTTGCCTATGAATAGTTCTGCTGAGCTAGAACAGAGAAGGTGCTAGATGTTCTCAACTGAGGCATTTATTGAGCCAGTCCTTTGCATTATGCATAGATATTTGAGGTCCAGATACTACTGTCTTCCCTTTGTACTGATTTTGTGTTTTCTTCACTGCTTCTTCCACCTTCTAAAAAAACCCAGGAAAATATTAAGGAAGAAAATATGGGATGCCTGCACAATGTCTTCTAATTTACAGCACTAGGAATCCTGCATGTGATTAGTTAAGGGGACTTTGGGTGCATCTATACTGTAGAAGTAAGGCAGTTTGACACCACTTTAAGTGTTATAGCTCCATCTTATGGAAACCCAGGTTTTGTAATTTTACAAGATCTCTAGCCTTCTCTGCCAGAGTGCTCATGCCTCACAAAACCACAAATCCCAGGATTCTGTAGGATGGAGCCATGGCACTTGAAGTGATGTCACACAGGTTTCTTTCTATAGTGTAGATGGACCCTGAAAACCAATGCCAACATCCTGTTGAAAAAATAACTTCACAAGTAATCCATTCAGTGATAGTTCTTTGGGATGAAAAACATTTGATAGATGTTGCCATTGTCTTAGGCATGCCATTGAGAGGGAGCCCTGGTGGCACAGCGATTAAATGCCTGTACTGCAGCCACTCACTCAAAAACCATAAGGTTGCGACTCCAGCTCGAGGAATCTAAAATGAATACTCAGATTGCTGGGGGCAATTATCTTACAGTTGTAAACCACTTAAACAATGTTAGTTCAGTATGAAGCAGTATATAAATGAAGCTGTTTTTGTTTTGTTTTTTCTGTTGCACACCTTCCATCATAAAATGTGGCAGCCCTGGGCAATACCATATTTTTCACTATCCCTGTTTTCAGGCAGTGCCTCCCTTAATATTCTGCCACCCAAACACTGGAAGTGGGAAAAACATCAAAGAAAACCTAGACTTACCTCTCCCCCCCCCCCTCCTGCTCCTCCTCCTCCTTAGAAATAGGGTTGTAGGGCTTTTTATCTTGAAATTATTACACTTTGCTAAAGATTTGCAGATTAAGGGCTCCTCATGTTAGCAATTAGAAGGCACTTTGCAGCCCTTTCATCTTTTTCTCCTTAATGGATTTTCTGTGGTAAAGAAAACAAAGGGCTATATCTTCCTATATTAAGCTTGCCTGGGCTCTAATCCCGCCTTTACATAGGCCAAATGAAACAATTTCACCTAGTTTTCACAGAGAGCTGTCCAAATGATGTACAGGACGACTGGAGCCAAATCCAAGCCTTTTCATTGACTTTAATCTGGAGGGGGGAAAGTGGGGATTTATGTCAGTTTTGAGCAGAATATTAAGATATTTGTGTGTGCATGTGGCCATGATCATGTGTCCATGCATATTGCAATTTATTGGACTGGAGTGTGTTCAAAAGGGAGAACTGTGTTCTTCTGAAGTTCTTCCGAAGTTGCCTTGGTGTGTGTAGATAGGTTCATGGTCATTGTGGATTGGGGTATCCTGATGGTCAGATGGATTTCTCTGTCGGTCTCTTTGAAGAGGGCTTTCTCTCTATCCCATCACTTTCCTAGGCCCATTTGGTAAGAAGAGAGAGAGCCTTCTTGGTGGTTGCTCCCATGCTTTGGAACATGGGAGTGCTTAGGGCAAGAGACTCCCTCTTTGCAAGATGCTTTTAATGATGTGCTGTTCTGTTGATTTTTATATTCTGTCTTTGAATAAAATTTTAAATGGTTTCAGTTTTATAAATTGTATAATTGCTTCATTTCCTAGAATATGTTAATAAAAATTCTCAAGTGATGGCTTCACCAGTCCATCACCTAGAACTTTGTAACCATGTCTTATAGGAGACTTCAACAAGGTCATCCACTGTTGTTTTCATCTTTATAACCCTATCCATTAGCATCCCCTTCATCTGTTTTAACTTCAATTTGTTCATTTTTTGACTATGTTTGTTTTATTAACCTATATTTTATTTGTTATACTTGTAATATTTCATGTGAAATAAACAACCACAACACTCCCACCCACTCACATAAATATTCTATTTTTGTACAGTTTTAATCTGTATTCATGTTAATATTTTGCAAGCTTCATTGAAGCCCAGTACTGGTTAAAAAAAGAAGCAGGATATAAATGAATAAAATGATGGTGAGGAAGATGGTGATGATGATGATGATGTTGTTGGAAGAACCTGTGGAACAACAAGAGGGGATATAAGTGGAGGAAGCCAGGTATAATTTAGTGAATGATGCTGTGCCAAAGGCTCATCTGGAGCTGTTTCCTCTGCCTCTTCTTTAAAAGCCAGTGTGGTGCAGTGGCTGAGTGTTGGGCTGTGATTCTGGAGACCAGAGTTTAAAGCCCTGCTTGGCCATGAAACCCATTGGGTGATCTTGGGAAAGTCACACTGTCTCAGCCTCAGAGGGAGGCAAAGACAAGCCCCCTCTGAACAAATCTTGTCAGGAAAACCCATGACAGCTTCGCCTTAGGGTTGCCATAAATCAGAAACAACTTACAGGCACCGAACAACAACAACAACAGGATTCAGTTAGAGTACATTGCTTTCAATATAAGCCATGTTATGTTATAGAAGAAGCACATCTTTGCTATTAAATTAAGCATTAAATTGTAGGGGAAGACTCTATGGGACAGACTGGTTTACTTTGTTATTTGACTGAAATTGATATGTTTGGAGTGGCCAGAATCATTGCATTGGCACTGAAAAGATGTTATAAATTGTGCAAGGTTTAACTATTGATCTAACTTTGGAGCTTAACAAGATTTCCCCTTTGTATCAGATTGAATTTGTTTTTTTTTTAAACACTGTTTATATTTCTATATATTCTGCTTTAATTTTTTTTAATGTTGGTCTGGAAATTGGGAGGTTGCAGATCGTTTTTGCTAACACATAACAAACTATTCCCAGAAACCCAAGAATCAAGCAGCACTGAACATTACATTTGTTTTAAATTAACCTCTCTAGTCCAGAGACTTTTTTTGGCTACAGTTCCCAGAATCTCCTAGCTTGCCAAGTGTGGAAAGAATCTGTCTCTGTCAGTGCTTCTTTGGCAATCCAACATACTTCTCTTCATGTAGGGTACAGAGAGCACAAGAAATCTCTATATCTCTGTCTTTATCTCTATCTCTGTCTCAGGCCACTGCCACACTGTAGAATTAATGCTGTTTGACACCACTTTAAACAGCCATGGCTCAATGCTATAAAATTCTGGGAACTGTACTTTGTTGTGGCACCAGAGCTCTCTGACAGAGAAGGCTAAATATTTCACAAAACTACAAATCCCAGAATTCCATAGCATTGAGCCATGGCAGTTCAAGCAATATCTAACTGCATGAAGTTCACAGTGTAGATGTAACCAATGTGTTATTATTTATTTAAAGTATTCATTCATTGCTTTTCAGCCCACCAGGGGTCCCACCATGATGCAGAATGTAACATGGGAGTGGCATGTTACATGGGAAGGCATCCCAATTGTCAAATGCCATCCCTTTGGAGGCCTGATTGGCACCAATACTCATTTCAATTGAGTATCAGATGAAAGAGCCAGCATGTTGTAGTGGTTTGAGTGTTGGACTATGAATCTGGGGAGCAGGGTTTGAATCTCTGCTTGGCATGTAAACCCACTGGGTGACCTTGGACAAATCACACTCTCCCAGCTTCACTGGATGGCAGTGGCAAACCCTATCTGAAGAAATGTGCCAAGAAAACCGGATACGTTCCATTTAGGGTTGTCATAAGTTGGCAACAACTTGAAGGCACACAAGCACCACCACCAGATGAAAACCTGTCTGTTTTTATTGAGGCCGTTGTGCCTGACTAATTCATCCCAACTACTTACAAAAAGTCTTTAATCTTTTAAATCTGTTTTAAACTCATTATTATGTTTAATATGTCTTTAGCATATTTAAATTATTTTTACTGTTTTAAACTGTTTAATTTGTTCTGATCTTATTTGTAAGCTGCCCTGAGATTTTTTTTGATATAGAGTAGGGTAGAAATATTTTAATAAATAAAATAAGTAAAATATGTGACATAGTATATTTAAAAACAGATTTAAAAGAATTTTAAAATTTCATATTAAAAATAACTAACATCCTAAGGATATATGGAATATATTTACATCTCCCTGAATGACTGAGGATTATAGTCTATATTATGTTTTGAAAAGTGCTAGAAAATATGTATGTTCATGGAACCTAGTGAATACTGCTTGCTGTTGGTAATAGTACCAAATAATACCACTGATCAGATGTTCGGCAACTATTTGACAACTGCATCAGTGTTCGGCAGGAAAGGGAGGGCAACTGCATCACTAACTGGTGTAATTCATGTTCATTTTCATGGTTTCACACACACAACTCTGATTGTGTATAACCACCAGTTATCTCCCCAAGCCTCATTTATTTAATTTATACCTGTCTTTCTACTGACAAGGGTTTTGTAGTAACTTATAACAAAATGAAAGCACAGTCCATCTAAAATTGCATTAACAAAAGTAAAAAACAAACCAACAAACCACAAATCTTCCAGGTTTATAGCTAAGATTATACAGACACAAATGTCATTTCTGTGACTTTTTGGCCCCTAGCTTGCTCGAGGAGAATCTAAAAATATTTTTTTCTGAAGTACCTGGTAGGTAATGGAGAAACCATGGGACTGATTCATGCTGAGTGCTGCCCATTCCTAATCTAATCTCTTGAAATGCCTGCATTTCCACTCCTCCTTCCTTCCACAGTAGTCCTAAGAACAATTTGTCACTCTTTGTCATCCAGAAGGATGAGTCACTGTTCTTGTTTTGCTGATCTCATTCTTTCCTCTTAGCACAGTTCAGTGATCTGTTTTTAATTCACACCCACAAACTACTCCTTCCACAACCAACCACAGGTAACTAGTGAGATACAGGTGTGCATAGGGGGATTTTTTTTCTTTTGCTTCTTATAGAACATTTTTCAAAAGTGTAAGTTTAAAAGTGTAACTGCAGTGATATTTATTGGTTAGCAATTTCAAATAAGGGGTGGTAGTATTTGCATACTTCATTGTATTGCTTATGGCTTTGTTAGGCAGATCAAGTACTAGTGCAAAATATTTGGTTGATGGCTCATCAATGGGTTAGAAAAGGAAAAAGAAAGGGGGAAAGAAAGGAATGTAAGAGAACTGGAGCTCTTCAGACTACTACTAAGAAGCATGTTCTCTTGCAAAAGACAGCATTGCTTATTGCCAGTTTATATCTATTGCAGGCTGCTTTTGCATCCACTTGGAGCCACCAGTCATTTGTAGAACTTGGAAGTGGTAGGAGGCGGATGAAGGAAGCTGTATAACATGCAATGTAGCCAACTTTTTTTCAGATCCCATGTCCCTGTAGGAAATTGTAGCCAAATATCACTCAGATATCTTCAGTGTGTTTACTTACTATTGACTGCAGAAGTTGCGAGTGAGACCCATATGGGCATGCTTTCTTTTATAAAGGAACAGTTTCTAAAAAGGAAGGAAGGAAAGAAAAAAGGAAGGAAGGAAGGAAGAGCTTTAAGTCTGTTCTACTCAAAGTGGTGGTCCCTAGTCCATTGTAGGCCCTTGAGCGTGCTGCTAGTCCCTGACAAGTTTTCAAGAAAGAAAGAAACATTTGTATTCAATAGGCACATATTTAGTGCTGGTCCATGACATAAATTGATGGTCCACCACATCAGATCATCTGAGAAGCACTGCTTTAAGGGACTTTTGTGCTTCCCATCCAGTGAGGCAGAGGAAGTATAGCTAAGGAACCCAGTGTGAATGACACATATTGAACCATACCAATCCTTTTATTTTCTTTTTTGGCTGCAATAAATCCCAGAATTAAACAAACAAACAGAAAATCCTGCCAAATCCCCAACCCCCCAAAACAAACCCCCACCCTCTGGGTGGAATAAAATGTTGCAGCTGGTTCTGGGAGTTGCCACGGAATGCTCTGGGACAAGAGAAACATTGTCTGTCTATGCAAAAACAATTGAACAGAACTATAGTAAAAATTAAAGCTGCCAACCGCAACATTTACTGTTTGGATATTCCCCATGCAATGTAATTTGCAAACAGTTTTTGATTAGGAGCCAATTGAACAGCCTTTTCCAGCTGTTTGCTCTGGAGATACATTGGGCTAGAACGGCCATTTTTGGAATTCATCCTAGCCATTCCATGCTGACTGAATGGGTGAATATGATGGGAGTTGTAGTTCAAGACATCTGGGGGGCTCCAGGTTGGAACAAGCGATGCATCTAAAATGGCAATATGAAAAAGAGAGCAGGGCTCCTGCAGTTTTAATTATTGTTCCAAAGAGGACATTTCAGCACATTTACCTTGCTGTGAAAGACATGTAACTACTGAAACCCTCACTTTTACACACTTGTTAAATGTTAACAATGATTGAAGGTACACCAGCCCTCTTTAAATACACCACAACAAAAATGGTTTAATGTATAAAGAAACATTTACTTTATTCTCAGTCCAGATAATTAAAATACCTTCACACTAGTTAACTAATCAAACTTACACTCTTTTTTGCCACTTTTGTCAATATCACAATGAATGTCAGATATAAAATTTTGCAGTGTTATATGCAAATGAAAACTATAAACCAGTTGTACACACACAATTCTTTCTTTTTCTTAAAGAGCATATAGAGCAAAACACCCTAAGCACCCATCTATATCTTTTGGTGAGGACTTGCTCTGACAAATAGTTGCTACATGAATCCCATTGTGGGGAAAAGGTGGGATATAAATCCTTGAAATAAAATAAAATATGAATAAGCATGTGTAATTTCATTTTTGATACAGCTGCCTGGACTAAATGCCAAGAAGTTGAGCAATGCAAACACGGGTTCTTTGTCAGGTCTATGTGTGTGTAACTCTAGAAGATGACTGCCTGCATGGTTGCACTGGTGTCAAAAACCTTAAATTGGTTAATGTTTTACCAATTTACAATAATGTGGATTATAACCACTTTCCTGGGAGTACGTCCCATTGAACCCAGCGTGAATTCTGACATGTCTTTAACTGTACTGTTAAACTTGCACATTTAAATGTGAACAGTAACTCCTTATTGATCTTGGTCTGAGAAGTATAAAGTGAGAACACTAGTTTGCTTTCTTCTTTGGCAGATATGAACAACACATTTGTTGCTTTCAAAGATAGATATAACTTTAGGTATTTTTATCCACTTTTGGCTCAAGATCTACACTATAAAAGTAATGCAGTTTGACACCACTTTAAGTTCTGTAGTTCCTTCTTATTGAATACTGGGATCTGTAGTTTTACAAGATCATTAGCCTTCTCTGCCAAAGAGTGCTGGTGCCTCACACAGCTACAAATCCCATGATTCTGTAGGATGGAAACATGACAATTAAAGTGATGTCAAACTGCATTATTTCCACAGGGTAGATTTATTTATTTATTTATATATCCCACTCTTTTCCCAGGACTGGGACTCAGAGCGGCTTCACAGCAATTCAAAAACAAACAAACAAAAACTACAATTAAAACATTTTAAAAATAAATAAATAAATGACATGCATTAAACAGAATGATTAAACTAGTCCAACATTCCTGCCTGTTCTTATAGTGATTCCTTAAATGCCTGTTTGAACAGGTAGGTCTTCACCTGCCGTCGGAAAGCCATCAAGGAGAGAGCCGTTCTTATCTCCCTGGGCAGGGAGTTCCAGAGTCTAGGGGCAGCCACTGAGAAGGTCCTCTCTCGTGTCCCCACCAAATGTGTTTGTGAAGGTGTTGGGATGGAGAGAAGGGCTTCTCCAGAGGATCTCAGAGTCCAGGCAGGTTCATACCAGGAGAAACGGTCTGCCAAATAATGTGGACCTGAGCCATGTAGGGCTTTGTAAGATATAACCAGTACCTTGGTTGTGGTAGTATCACATTTTCCCGCAGTAGTGAAATTTTACAGGTTTTGCCACTGGGAAAAAGTGATGCTTTCTTCAGCTAACATGTCCTTTGTGACTCAATGTTCTACAGAGAAGAGCCTCTGCACAAATCATGTGCCCCTCTTGGATGAGATGTCTGTCACCACAGTGCTGAATGATACAATTGCTACTCTTCCTATGTGGGCACAATTTTGTGACAGTTAATATTTTTCGTTAAATTGACTTTATAGGCTGAGCATTTCTGACTGCTTTCATAATCATTATACCAGTCATCTTTGCTATTTTTCAGACATGAGTTATACTTTTTGAGCCAGCAAAGTCATATCAGCTTGTGGCAGGCCCAACTCTTTTTCCTAACATTTATCGATATTGTGTAATAAATTGAAATTTGCAGTACTTTCCCCCCCTAAGTCTAAAGTATCCCCAAAGGATGGTCTCTGCTCAGAGTTAAACTCTTTACTTTCCAGAGAGGCTCTGCTCTTTGTTCCATCAGCATCACCATCTCCTGAGTGGAAATTGGCAGGTGCAAGGGAACATGTCTTTTGGGTAGTGGCACCCAAGACAAATAATCCCTTGCCTTAAGAGAGTGGATTGGCTTCTTATTCTTTTGCCACTAAAACAAAGATGGGCAGCTGCCAGGCTTTGCATCAGTCTCTTACAGGAACCCAGGGACGTAGCCAAGGGGGGTTTCTTGGGGTCCGGACCCCCCCTTCCATTAGAAAAATGAATGGTACGTGCTGCTGCACCACCGTGCCCAAGCCCCATTATAATGGTGGCACTTAGTCTGGACCCCCCCTTCCTAAAATCCTGGCTACGTCCCTGAGGAACCTGGAGGCTAGTGTGCCCCCTGCCCCATCTCTACCTTCCTTTTTTTTGGGGGGGGGGGGAAGGAAAGTAACTCTTGAAATTTTCATTAAAATGCAAAACACCTTCCATGCGCTTCAGTTTCCTTCCTGTGTTTTTTTTAAAAGTCTTCACTTGGCTTGAAAACAGTCTGGAAGGGGTCAAAAACATGACAAAATTGACTCCCACAGCCTCTAGAGCAGTGCATGTGTGGCCTTTAGAATATATTGAGGGATTAAGGGAGGTTTAAGGAGTGCCTTAAAAACAGAGTGCATTTTGTCTACTTCTGCTTTAGAGGAAAGCTGAAGACATTTATTTCTAAATGCACTTTTCAATTATTCACTTTGTAATTTTATTGTCCTTAAATTGCTCCTTGACAATGTTTTAATAGTTCTCTTGGTGTGTATGCATTTTAAAATTATTGTTTTTATGACTGTCTTGAAACATCTTGGGGGATCTGAACAATAACATGCAAATAACTAAATATGTAAGTGGATAAATCTGTTTGATTAGCTTGTCTGGATAAGCCCAAAGGTTGCTCAGAGAAAGAAATGGCTTTAATATTGACCCCATCCCAGATAATGTGGAAAATCAGTTTCTAATCCCTCTGTGGTTTACAGCAGAAGAGCAATGGCTGGACAGCTGCACACCAGACATGAAGTGACAAGCAGTAAAAATAAATGTTGTGCTTGCTCTTCATTTTGCATAGGGCATGCCTACTTGGGATTAATTTTTTCTAAGTGGTGATCTGTGGAAGTGGACTGAGATTCTGCATTGGGAGTTGTATCATATTCTGTTTTGCCCAGGCATGTCGTGGTGTCAATTGAAATAGTTAATGATCAGTTCCACTTTTTTGCCAAAATGTGTCCATGTTAGCCAAAAAAATTCAGTTGTTGTATGATGCATTATTTCCCTTCCAATATGTGGTGATGATGATGTTAGTGATGATGACTGATGATGATGATGATGATAACAATAATAATAATCCATGCAATATACTGTTTTTAAATTTTTTATTTACCTTGTTGTCAAAACTCAGCATTTGCTGGTACCCACTTTGCATAGTTTCCAGCCTGAAGGACAGTGATGAGTTGACCACCCTGATGATCTTGGAGTGTGTGCATGATACACCCAGATTTCCCCCCCATAAAAACAGGTGCTGAAGCTAGATGGGGAAGGAAGAAGAGAAATTTCAAGTCTAGATGCTGTCTTGATTAATCTCAGTTTGTTGTGACACCAGAGACCTCTGACAGAGAAAGCTAAATAACTCACAAGACTACAAACCCTAGAATTTCATAGCATTGAGCCAAGGCTGTTAAAGTGTCAAACTGCATTGTTTCTGCAGTGTAGATTAAACCCCAGTTGTGTGAGGTGTTATTCAGTCACGCAGGAGCAACTCTTTATATGCTCTTAGAGGTAATCTGTTCCTTAATCCTGATGCTGATAACAGCTCTTGAGCCTTTACTGGAGCTCATTTATCCCTAGCATCTCTCCTTACCCTCTCCTGCCATTACCACTGGGGCATAGATTGTGTTGTTGTTATCACGCCAGTGAAGTACTATTTGGTTTGACTATTTCATTATCACCCACTTTGTTCATTTATGGTAGTGGTGGAGGTAGTGATGATGATAATGATGGTGGTGGTGGTGGTGGTGGTAATAATTTTATTTCCTTAGATCTCTTAAGGTGTGTAAGAAGTAACAAACAAACACAACTTCTGCAAGAAAACACTCCTTTTTTTGGGAAAAGGACATCAGGCTATTTGGAGAATCTTAAAGTGAGAGGAGAGAGCCAACATCATATAGTGGTTTGGGTGTTGGGCTATGACTTTCTCAAACCACTGGTGAAACCTACTGGGTGACCTTGGGTGAATTAAATGCTCTCAGCCTCAAAGGAAGGCAATGGCAAACCTCCTTGAACAAATTTTGCCTGAAAATGGCATGATAGTTTTGCTTTAGGGTCACCATAAGTTGGAAATGACTAGAAGGCACACAACAAAGACAGACGAATCCCTTTTCAGTGAATAATAGCTAGTGGATTCTGTATCAGTGGGAGATGAATCTACTTTAGATTTTAGTTTGAACTTTAAAGATGGTGAACTGTCCAAGGTACTGAACAGCACGCTAACCCTAAACATTCAGCACCTTGGATAGTTCCTTCAGAATTCAGTTGCAAACCTGGAGTGGACTCTCAGCCTGACGCAGAGTAACTAAGCTCTGCAAGCCTCTTGCCATTTTGGCATGAGAAAGCAGCAGACCGGAATACCAAATATGATACTTCCTCTTACCAACAAAAAAAAAAAAACATATTGCTGCTAGGCACAGAAAGAGGTGGTCAGGGGCACAATCTATAAGTTTGCACAAAGTTTTTTTTTCTTGTTTTAACTTTTATTTATATCCCGCTTTTTGTTACTACAATCAAAGCAGCATACAACCTTAAAAATTACAACAATATATATACAATCCCCCCTTTAAAAAAAAGATTAAACAGTTCTATCCATTAAAATTACAACAATAACATCTAAAAACAACAGCCTTTCTTTGGCAGCCTCCCTTTGGCAAGGGCCTTGGCAGTATGCTTCTGTTTGCTTTTCTTGCTGTTAAATAATGTTGTTAGCTGCCTTTGAGTCAGCTTTGACTCATGGCAACCCTGTGAATAAGGCCTCTCCATGTCTCCCTTTTCTCAACATCTCTGTTCAGGCCTGTGTCCTCTCTGATCCATCTGGCATGAGGTCCCTCTCTTTCTACTGCCATCTACTTTTCCTGGCATCATTTTTTGTTTTTGTTTCCAATGAGTCCATCCTTCTTATGATGTGGCCAAAGTATGACAACCTCAATTTTGGCCCAAAATACACTGCAGAAATAATCCATTTTGAGACCACTTTAACTGCCCTGGTTCAATGCTATCTCTCCCTCCCTTCCCCCTTTCCTTCCTTCCTTTCTTCCTTCTTCTTTGTTTCCAATCTTTCCCTCCCTTTACTCCTTCCCCTTCCTTTTTTCCTCCTTCCCCTCCCTCCCTCCCTCCCTCTTCCTTTTTTCCTTCCTTCCTCCCTCCCTTCCTCTTCCTTTTTTCTTTGTTTCCTCTCTCCCTTTCCTTCCTTCCTTTTTCTTTATTCCCTTCTTTCTTTTCCTTTCTTCCTTCTTTCCTTCCTTTTCCTCTCCCTCCTTTTCCTTCCTTCCTTCCTTCCTTCCTTCCTCCCTCCCCTCCCCCCTCCCTCTTCCTTTTTTTCTTTTCCCCCTTTTCCCCCCCCCCCCCCCCCCCGCCCCCTGGCGCCGTCCCCTTTAAGGGCCTTCCTCCTCCTCCTCCTCCTCCTGCTCCTCCTCCTGTTCTGGGGCAGTGGAAGTGGGCTGGGGCCCTGGTGCCTCCTCCCTCCCTCCCTCTCTGCCTGCCTTCCTCCCTGGCAGCCGCCCGGAGCCCCTCTCTCTCCCTGCCTGTCTCTCTGCCTGTCTCTCGGGCCCCTTGCTTCGCGGAAGGAGGACAAGATGGCTGAGATGGGGAAGGGAGTCACTGCGGGGAAGATCGCCAGCAACATGCAGAAGAAGCTGACCCGCGCCCAGGAGAAGGTAGGGCAGGGCAGGGCAGGGCAGGGGCCACCCCGTCCTCCTTTCCCCGGACCTGAGGAATGCCCACAGGGCCTCCCTTTGCAGCAGGGCTGAGAAGCCTGAAGAGCTGCTTCTAGTACAGTGTCCAGCTTTTCATTTTGCAGTGCCCTCCATTTCCCTTGCATGTCCTCCATTTTCGCGGTGCCTCGGCTTCCTTGGCAGTGGGGTCACCCTTGCCTCCAGGTCACCCTCCTGTCCGGGAGGAATCCCCCAATGTCCTCCTTTTGGAGCAGCACTAAGGAGCAGGGAGTGATATTTCTAGGAATCTTTTCGACCCCCTTCATCCCCCTCGGAAGGTCCTCCATTTTGGGCTGCCTTGCCTTCCTTCGCAGGGAGGACACATCTGGGACAGCCTCCTTTCCAAGACCTGTCCTCCATTTCAGTCCATCGGAGGAGTTGCCCAGTATCCTCTCTTTGTGAGCATGAAGGAGAAGCATGGATAGATATATTTAAACATACGCACACACACATATATGTTTTTAGCTGTTCTGTCGTCACGTCCTCCATATCAACCTTTCTTTCCAGGAGAGATCCCCAGTGTCCTCCATCCTGAGCCGGACGAAGAAGCATAGGTTTCCATTTCTAGGAGTGCTTTCAGCTTTCATTGGGTCACTTCCTCCATTTTATTCCCCCTCCTGGAAGGCCCTCCATCCATTTCTGCCTTGGGGCCATCTGCTCTCTCTCTCTCTCTCTCTCTCTCTCTCTCCATCTCTATCTATATGTGTGTGTGTGTGTGTGTGTGTTAAATAAATGTGTATATGTATTTTGCAGTGTCCCACCACCCACCCATATAAATACAGCTAAATAAAATAGAAATAAATGGCTATCTATCTATCTATCTATCTATCTATCTATCTATCATTATATGGGGACAGTTGTGCTCCACCGCCCACCCACAAATATATCTAAATCAAATAGAAATAAAAGGATATATATATATATATATATATATATATATACTGTATGGTGGGTGGGTGGGTGGTGGGAGCCTCTGCCTTCCCCCTCTCCCAGCAATGGAGTAAATCTGCCTTGCGTTTTCCTTTCCTTTCCAACCAGGTATTAGGATTTGAGAGAGATGGAGGAGGAGACACATACACACACACACAGAGAAACCCGAGCATTACGTGCAGGCAGGCAAGCATCTATTTATAACCCTTAAGGTCAAAGGGAGAGAATTAGAGAGGGAACGGGATGGAGAGAGGGGGGATGAGAGAGACACCAAGAGAGAGAGGGAGAGAGAGAGAGACCCAGACCCCCCTTGCTTCCACTTTTGGTCTAACCCTAACCCTCTGCCAGGCCTTGGTGGGGAAGGATGCTGAGAGCGAAGGGGCCTTCCCACTGTTCATGGAGGGGAGGGAAAGAGAGAGACCCCCTCCTGGTTCCAGGGTGACCAGGCATCCTCCTTTTCCTCCAGGACCTGCCATACATTTCAGCCCTTTAGCCACAGGAGGGACTCCAAAATGTCCTCCCTTTGGAGCAGAACTAAGAAGCATGCATTTACATTTATAGGAGTGTTTTGAGCTTTCATTTGGGCATGTCCCTATATTTTTTTTCCTTGGCCTCCTTGGTGGCCAGGACACGGGGTCATCCTGTTTCCAGGACCTGTCCTCCATTTCAGCCTCCTGTCCTGGAGGGATTCCCAAATGTCCCCTGTTCCACATGATTAAGAAGCATGCATTTATATTTCTGTGGGAGGGTTTGCATTTGGCCATGGCCTCTCTTTATTTCTGGAAGGTCCTCCATTTTGCAGTGCCTTGGCCTCATTGACAGTGAGGACGCCTGCTTACCCTGCCCAGTTCCCACTTGAGTGCCACCTCAGATGAATGGGGGGGGGTTGATCTTCCCCTCCCCCTCACCAAAAAACACGTGAGGCTGTCAATCTTCTCCTCCATTGCAAAGCCTGGTCAGACAATCTGCAAAGAGGGATTCTGACAGGAGAGAACCAGGCATCTTCATCTTCTTCCTCCTCCTCTTATTCCTAGGAAAGGCTGGCCTCAAGATTGGCCAGGCCCAGGGATGGAGTTGAAGCAGCTGCCTCAAAGACTGAGGTAGTGCTGGGGTCCTCCTCCACCTCCTAAGAGCCCTGTTGCTGTATTTTATTTTTTTTTAGAGAGAGGGGCTCAGCTTGGGATTTTTGTGCTTGGAGATGCCCAAATTCTTATTTATTTAGCACGGTATCATCCAAAATCTCCCAAACCATGATCCTTTTCTAGGGCCAACCAAAATGCACATTATACATGCCACAAGCTTTTGAAGCTCTGATGGCTTCTTCATCAGGTAAAGGGATTAAAAAATCATTCAGGAGGGGGAAAATGATGTTAGTCATAGCCTTACATTAGCTGAATATGTAGTGGTAGTTGTGGTACACTAGGAACACATCAAAACAAGAAGGAAGAGTTTGCTTACTGGCTAAGGTCCCACTTTGTATTTTGTACCACCTTTCCAGTCTCTGACTTGGTGCTGCCTGTAGTAGGAACAAGAGCCTGCTTTCTCAATGGGGAGCTGGTGCTTCCAGGATGGAGTGTTATTTCATTTTTAAAAGTAAACTTTGTATCCCATCCTTTCTCCAGTGAGCTCAAAATTGTGTACAATCTTCACAACAGCTGTTTGAGCTAGGCCAGGCTGAGAGAAAGTCAGAGAAATAGGTCGAAAACACACCATAGAAATAACCCAGTTCAAAACTGCTTTTACTGCCCTGACTCAGTGCTACGGAATGCTGGGAACTGTAGTTTGCTATGGCACCAGAGCTCTCTGACAGAGAAGGCCAAGCGTCTCATGAAACTACAGTTCCAGCAATCCCTAGCATTGAGCCAGGGTAGTTAAAGTGGTCTCAGATTATTTCTGCAGTGTGTTTTGGACCATAGGAAGATATCACACGACTGAAATTGGAAGTATAATCCAGTGTCATCCTGAACGCAATCATGCATATTCACATATTGCGCAAAAGGTTACCATATGCGATTGCTGGCAGTCCGAACGCACTCCGAATGCAATCACGCATCAATCCACAGTTAAGTAAATTCGGTGAACTAGCGAAGTCACAAACCATATTCCTAGGCAACTTCGCACTCAGTGCACTGTTGTTTGGTGTGATGTGCATGTTTCCTTTGGTTCTGCCCCCCCAATCTGGAAGGGGGGTGAATATATGCTCGTTTTAACTTGAATAGAGCATGTTCTTTCAACCATTCTTCCCGCCCCCCCCAACCTCTTTTGTAAATTGTGGGGTTCCTTGGTTCCTCTCTCTCACTCGCCTAAATATGCTATGCTCCAGTCATCTGGAGTCTCACTGAGCATGGGCAAGGGTGCCAATTCGCAATTAAGAACCCACCATTGTGATGGCTTACCTTGCACAGAAGCTGGGTTGCATTCGGGGAGGTCATTACAGCGAATTTAAGGTGTGATAAGTAATCACGTAGTTGTGTGAATTTTCGAATTGACCTCGCTATCTTCTCTTTCGAAATTGGGAGCCTCCCGCCCCGTGTGATAAACTCCTTAGTCTGGAATATCAGTATGCAAAGGGATCTTGTAGCACCTTTGAAACTAACTGTGTGGACGAAGTTGTAGCATAAAGTACAATGTATAACCATTTCTATGGCTATTCGAACAGCCTGATGATATCGCCTGACCACTAGTTCACTCCAAGCCTCTGAGATAGTAGACTGAAGTTTACAAAAGCTTATGCTACAACTTCTTTCACACAGTTAGTCTTAAAGGTGCTAGAAGATTGCTTGGCCGTTGCGTTTATGTCTTAATGGGGGCCTTGCTCTTACATCTCACAGGTCCCTGTCTGATACCCTGGCCAGTGTGCCATAGAGGAAAACACATGTTCATGCTCTTGAGAGGGAGCAACTCAAAGTCCCTGCCACTTGCTTTTGGGTAAATGTGGCTTCTGTTTGCTGGTGTAAGTTGCAACACCCCCCCCCCTTTTGGAGGTATCTTGCACACCTGCCCTCCACATAGGGGTGTGGTCCTATGTGTGAGAATCTAGGCAATGAAGGAACAGTTCTATTTCTGAGTCTGCAAGTCCAAGATGGACAAGTTAAATTCAGTTTCTAAATGAAGCAGGTCTATTTATGGTAGAACTCTTTGCCTGGTGGCAAGTTGCTCTGGAGTGTGAAGTATCACCTTACTCTTGGGAGGCAAGGCATGGTCATGCTGTCACGCCATGGAAGTTTGGAGCAAATAGCTCTAGATGTGGCTTGGGATACATGGATTAAGTGAGAGTGCAGGATTATGTCTTTTTCACTTGCTCCCTTTTTCTTGCCTAATTTCTATAAATTTACTGTCTTGAGTTAGGGGACTTGCATTGTTACTGCTGTGTTTGTGTAGCTCTTTCATGGCTTGAACAAGATCCTGTATAAATTCTTTATTCAAGCAGATAACTGGCTATAATTTTTTTCCATTGTTCTGGCCTTTAAAATTGCAATACGTTTTTCATTGCGAAACTTCAGTGATGTTCTCTTTGTGAAGGTCTTAAAGAGAATGGCTTACTACAAGAGTGAGAGAATGTACAGTTTAACAAACAAAAGAAAAGTGCTTATTGTTAGACAGAAAATCACAGCTATTACATTTGATGTGAGGAATATGCTTTGTTCTCTGTTATGATAACATACAAAAGCCACAATGTCTTTAAACATAAACAAGTTCAAGATGCATCAGTATGAAACATACATCATTGCTGTCCCAACTAGAATAGACCATTGAGTCAACTGGATTTGCATATGTTTTGACTTGCAAAGATCCCATTGATTCAGTGGGTCTACTCTAATTGGGACAAATATGTGGATTTAAGCCATTGCCTTCCATTTAATGTTGTCAGCCAAGTGAAGGCTGTGGTAGGGGGATCCTGACACTTGCTGCTTGAATGTCACAATGGTCTGCTAGTGTTAGCTACAGACTGGAAGGAAAAACCTCTCCACTCCTGACACTTGGAAGAGGGAGGGGGAGGAATTCCACCCAGTATCTTGTAAAAGTCAATCTGGTTACTCTGTTGTTGTTGTTGTTGTTCTGTACCTTCAAGTCAATTCTGACTTGTGGTGACCCTATCACAGGGTTTTCTTTGCAAGATTTATTTGAACCCTGGTCTCCAAAGTCCTAGTCCAACACTCAAACCACTACACCACCCTGTTCCTTTGCACACCTGTATCTTGGAAGAAAAGAGTTCATAACCAATGCAAATATTATTCTGACTCACAAAGTAAGAATAAAAAGTTGGATCTAGGGAAAAACCTCCTGGGAATAGAATGTTTTTTCCCCATCATTGAAATGCTATTGATCTACCAGTTTTTCTGCTGGCTAAAGAGAGAAGGACATAGTCTTTACTCTTTCTGTAGCCCCTTTTATCTTCTGAAAATGTGATCTGGAAGTTTGGGACATTCCCCAAAATAGTGGGTGGGGAAGTAGCATTAGAGTCTGTAGGGGAATAGGAAATTGATGTTAAAAAAATCCAACTCTTCTTTCTGCTGATAGAAATGTTTGGAACAAATTTATTCTTACAGCTGGAATAATGCTTTGGATCCCACCCACAGTGTGTGGGTGTATGCATGACAGTGAAATAGCCTCAGATTGTTTTGGATCAGTTATGACAGAAGGGGACAATAGTAAAGGAAGCATTACTGTGAGGAAGTCACAGTACAAAAAGGGGAAAAGTGAGCAGGTAGAGATGTAGAGAAAAGACAAAAGGATATTTTTCATTCAATGGTGCTCCAGTAAGATCTGCAGTTTAAGCTCTTAGGTGTCCATGGGACAGGAGAGCAAAATATAGTTCTTGAAGGTACTGTTAGAGAGTCAGTGTGGTTCAGTAGTTTGAATGTTGGACTAGGACTCTGGCAGATCAATGTTTGCATTCCTGTTCACTCATGGAAACCCACTGGGTGACTCCAAACAAATCACACTCTCTCAGCCTCCTAAGAAGGCAATTGCAAACTTACTCTGAATAGATCTTGCCAGGAAAAGCACAGGATAGGGACACACAATTGGAAGCCAAATTGGAAGGCACATAACAAAAACAATAACAACAACAGATGGTGATGCTGGTAGTGAAAAACCTGGGTATGTGGAGAAAGTCTTGTGCTTATTTTGTGGTGAAATAAGTATCCTACACATTATTCCTACAATGGCCTTACTTAGCTTGGAAAGAAAAGTGGTGGTGGTGGGAATCTTACCTATGTTATGGTAGATGCAAAATGTGGTATCAAAAGCATCTTTGAATCTGAGCTATGGAAACAATTAGTGCTATCTTGTTTTTTTTCAGGCAGCACCTACTGTGGGTTTTACACTGATTTCCTTCCCATGAAGACACTGTTCCAATTCACAGTCACTTGGCATTGCCAACTTTCAGGCTATTTATTGGATCTCCAGGAGATTAGCAATAATTCATTAATAAAAGTGCTAAAAATTTTGCGTAGTGAGCAACTTCCCATAAGGACAGTTAAATCTTTGAGTATAAATGCTCACATCTTTTCAGATGACAAAAGACTTCAAACAGGGATGTCCATCCTGGTATAGGATTCTTTGTGTAGCTGTGGCTGTTTTATGAAAAGAAATGTTTCTTCTCATGTTGGGATGTGGACATCTTGCAAGCATTTCAAATGTGCCTTCATACCAATGGTTTCCTTGTGTCTCCCTATGTTTCCCACATAGTGTTTATGTGTCTATCTTGGAATCTGTATGTTACATAGGGTTTGGGGCATTTTGTACAGAAGAGGTGGGCAGAAGTTAGATATATAATGTATTGCCAGATCCCTGGCTGATCTGCAGTAAATCAACAAAGTTTTCTGATTTTCTGACTCCCACAACTTTAAACTAGGCTGCTGAAATGAAGAACGCTATAAAAGTTCAGTTCAGGGACTGAAAACTACCTTAGGTTCCATATTTGAAAAAAGTTGAGATATTAAATAGCTAAATAAGCAAACAAACAAGTAAAAAAAATTTTTTACAGTGTCTGGGGCACTTTGGTTTTAGTTAGAAGTCAGTCTGCTTGTGAGAGTGTGTAAGTAAAATGTTTCAAATAATGTTACTTGTAACACATTTTTCACGGCAATGAAGGCATAGCAGTGTCCTTTTGGCAAACAGTGTAATGGCTAGAGATTCCATTTCTCTCCCTCATGCAATGAGCAATATTTATTCATTACTTTTTCTTATTAGTTTCCCTGAGAATTAAAAACAACAACTATTTGACAATTTCCCCCCGCAAAAAGAGCAAAAATAATGAGTGACGAAACAAACTACTGCACTAATATTGCTTTGCAGAGCTTCCAGTTATCTATTAGTTACATTTATATCTCACCTTTTTTCCTCCAGTGAACTGGGGATAGCTTTCATGCTTCTTCTTTATCCTCATATGTTAGTTACCCCGAAAAGGTGGAGGACATTGGGGTCATCACCTGCAATGCCAGTGTTTCTTTGAAATTTGGGGAAGTTGTAGTTCAGAGAGGCCTGTAAGGAGGCTAACTGTAGGAATCTTTTCTCCTGTGTATACCAGTAATAACTGCAGAGTGTGCTCCAGTTTCAGTAAAGTGATTTATTTAGAAATGTGCAAGGGTGCACACAGACATACAAGAACCAAAACAACCTTAAGAATCATACAAGGCTATTGGAAGGAAAGGTGGAGAGGTTTGGGTAAAGAGAGGCCAGAGGATAATTACCAGTCTTGCAGAGAGGTCTATGGAAAATGCACAGTGCCTAGCCGGTGTCTGAGAGTTACACAAGGAGATTCCTGGTCTGTGAATAGAGGGTGCCCTGGTCTGTGAATAATATGGCTAGGGCTGGGGTGGATATTTATATCCCATTTCATACCTTTGAGGGGGGTATTGTGTGATATTCAATATGACAAAGGTCTTGGTGGCTTTCCCAGGGGACTGACAAACAGGTGTGGAATGACTGATGGCTTTATCTCCGGAGTGATGATACATTGATTAGATCTGAGACAATCTCTAATTGATTGGACTGGAAGAGTGTTTAGGAACATCATCATAAGGTGGGGTAAAGGTTATGGTCATTGATTGCTTTTCAGTGGGACTCCCATTTGTTTCCATTGTAATGCACAGGGCCGGTGGGGTGGCGGAATAGGTGATCAGTAAACCCCATTTAGTATTTAGCTTAGTTTTATCTAGGTCTCCACATGTCCTTTGGTCAATGTAATGCTTACACATGTATACCTTCTAGTTTCTGCAGGCCAATGTGACCCTGAAACATGCCCAACTCTAAATATTAATTATGAAACCTGAACTTTCCAAGCTACAGTCCAACACTTTATAATCACTGCAACACACTATTGCTTACATGGTAAGGCACAGATTTGGTACATCTGATGTAGTAATCAGACTTGCTGGCCTTCCTGCTCCTCCATGTGAGCTGAATGTGAGTATCCTGAAGCACTTAACAATTTTATCCAACACTGCTCATTTTGAAGGAAAATTGGCAGGAGAGGGGCAAATTTGGTTGCCATCATTACCACCTCAGTTAGGAGCCCCAGGTTCCTTTTGGCTGAGGAATAAATAAATAAAACTAACAAATAAATAATAAACATTATCAAAAAACGTAGATAAGTTTAAATACCATGTACCATATGTCTGGGAATATCTGCTATATTTATGCACTTCTGTAATTCACAGATGGTAAAGGAGAGGCATTGTGGGAAACCAAGGTTGCCTGGGATGGATGTCTGTATGGGAAGGGGGGACAGTGTTACACATGGCATGACAGGAAATCATGAAAGCATAATAAGGCAAGTCACTCACTGTTGAATTTATAGCTTGGACCCAGAGCTCTTGTAAGTAGAAACTTCCTGTGAGTCACTGCTTCTGAGGGTCAAGGATCCTTTAAAATATTGTTCAGCTTGGTAGATTGGAGGAGTCTACAAAACATACCCTCTTCCCCCAGTGAGAGTCTTTTTCTAATTTTCAATCTTTTCTGTTCATTGAAGGTCAGTTCTGGCTACAACTGTGTATCCATTTGAAAAAGGCAGATGTAAAATAGGCATTGCTTTGGTGCAGAGCTGTGGTTCATCAAATGGATGCATCAGACATTCCTACATAAGAAGCTGGTGTTGGTCCATTACCTGCAGCCTAGATTCTACTAGTGAAAACTAGTGGGTCTTCAATATTGCAGAGGATTGCTTCAGGATATCAGACAAGGGTCTTTCTCAGCTGTTACTGGAGATACCAGGAACTGAACCTGGGACCTTCTGGCTGCCAAGCATGTGCTTTACCACAAAGCTATGTCTTTTCCCCAATTGAGAAGTCTCCTTATTTCCCAGTTATGAGCTAATTAATCACAGAGATGCTCCCCCTCTCAAATGGCTTACACACTTTTGTCAGTCTTCCCCAGCAGTGTACACAACAATTGGAAAATGTGTTTGTAAATATACAAATATGAGATATCTAAAATGGAATCCTAATATGTCAAGCCTGATTTTGATCAATCAATATATGCGACACTGTTCCTGTGGCATGTTTGCAAAACGTGCATGCTGGCAGTGTTCATTGAGTTAACTAAAATTTCAGTAATCTTTGTTCTCTAAGATAAAATTAAGACAATTTAGGCAAAGTTTTAGATTCACTTTGCATTGTCCATGATTCATTTTGTATTGCTATAATGAGACAGTGACTTTAGTGTCTGTCTTTTTCACAGTGTCCTGAAATAAACTTGTTATAATCCCTCAGCTTTCTTTGTTTGTTTTAAATCAGAATACCCCAGTATGACATTGTCAAATGAAATGTCAGTCCCTCACTGTTGGGGTTCTTCTTCTACCTGCCTCCTTCTCTCTCTCTCTCTCTCTCTTTCTCTCTCTAACACGTACATACTCCTACCTATCTACCTTTATGTCCTATGTCCTGAAAATATCTGGCATACCACCTTGGTATCCAAGGGATAAAGGATTTTTTTTGATACCTAACACAACTAATCTTACAGGAACCTTTTCTCTTCCCTGCTGAGAAGAAATACAGTAATAATAAAATGAATATCAAATACTTTGTTGCCCTTTTACAGCATTCCATATCAGTTGCCTCACTTTGCCTAACAGTAGAACTGGTTCTGTGTGGTAACATATCATTGCAGATTCTGTTCCCTTGTGCTTCACCAAAACTGCTTCCTAGGGCAAGGTGCTGTAAATCTGAATTGATCTGAGTTGTTCTGTCTGTCTGAATAGATCCATACCTCTCTACGCTGAGCCACAATAAATCTTGTAAAATCAATTTTATATATGGTCCAATATTGTGGGAATATATCATTGACATTTCACTTAAATTATTTATTTATTAGTTCAGTTTATCAGTTGCAACTGTTAGTTACATTAAATACAGTGGCGCCTCCGCATAGGCGGCTTTGAGCATAAGCGCTCAAAGCCGCCGGCGCGCGCAGGGCGGAAGGGGTGGCGCGTCCCAGTCAATTGAATGGGCGTGCGCACCCGTTGAGCCTCGTGCGCCACCGCGCTGCTGCGCCGCCGTGCACGAGCCCCATTGGAAACAATGGGGCTCGAGCATAGGCGGACTTTTTTATATGCGGAGGGATCCGGAACGGATCCCCCGCATATAATAAGGTTCCACTGTATTAGTTATAATTATTAGTTACAATCATTATAGTTATAGTTCATCTTTCTTCCTGTGAGCTCCAGGAAGAGTCATGTCTGTCTGCCCGGTTTATCTTCTCAATAGCTCTTTGTTCATCTTTCTTCCCGGTCAGGCAGAGAAAGAATATAATTAGCCCAAGATTCTCTTGTGAATTTCATTGCTGAATTTGGCTGTCTAAAATCACAGTCCAACTCTTTGATTACTATACTACACTGGCTGTAATGACAGAAGTCAGTGGTTTGGGAATGGAAGAAAAGCAATCTGGAAGGAATAAATTCTCTTTATTTATGGTACACATATTCAGCCTTTGCAGAAAAACAGCACATGGTTTAGAATCGTGTTTCCTAGACTTCGACCCTCCAGATGTTTTGGACTTTAGCTCCCGGAATTCTTGACTGTTGGCCAAGCTAGCTGGGACTTCTGGTAGTTGAAATCCAAAACACTTGGAGAAACAAAGGGTGGGAACCACTGGTATACAATACTCCTTCATGCCTGCTGGTAACAAGGTTCCCAAAAGTAATATACCATCCAATGTTTCATAGATAAAAATTGGGACACATGGCCAAGCAACATCAGTGTGCGGTCAAGATGGCAAAAGGTATTAATGAGGAAGTACACACAAGTTAAGAGTGTCTGCAGCAGTTTGCTTTTGCCCAAGTCTGTTTGTAAAAACAAAATTCAGTTACCATCACCCATCCTCTCCTCCCATTTTTGTTCATAGTGCAAATTACCTTAGCACTATGAGATCAGAATGCAGTAACCGGAGTAAGTTGAGGAAAAAGAGGGAAAGTGGGAGGAGTGGCAAAGTAGGACTTTTAAAAATAAGCTGAAAAGGGAGGACAATAGAGGATAAGTGGGGACAGACAGAGAGCATGTAGTGCAGTGGGCCCCTGGTACCTGCTGGGGTTTGGTTCCAGGACCCCACCATAGATACCAAGATCCATGGATGCTCAAGTCCAGTTATATACATTGGCATAGTAAAATGGTGTTATTTATATAAACTAGCAAAATCAAGGGTTGCTTTTTGGAATTTATATATTTTTGGAAAATTTTCAAGCCTTTGATAGTTGAATCCATGAATAAAGAATCCATGGATATGGAGGTCTGTCTGTAGTTCAGCTGGCATGCAGTGGCTTATTGGTTAAGACGCCAATTCTGATGATCAGAAGATCAAAGACTGGCAGTTCAAGGCCCAGGTACTACGTGATGGGGTGAGTTGCTGTCACTAGTCCCAGCTTCTGCCAACCTATCAATTTGAAAGCATGCAAATGCAAGTAGATAGATAGGTACAACTCCTCAGACAACACTGGCTCTTTGGCTTAGAAACAGAGATGAGCATCACCCTCTACAGTTGGTTACGACTAGACATTCATGTCAAAGTACTAACTTTACCTTTTTACTTGTAGTTAAGCAGTGCACAGGTTTGTCTGTTGCATGAATTGTATAACATATTTTAATGTTAACTGCCTAGTTCATAGGGTGGACTATGAATCTCTGACTTTAACCATGCTTCCTGCATTCTGAACCACCACACTTTTAGAGGTGATTAGATCTGAATGTCAAAATTGAAGCCCTTCCAAGTCACAGGTTATCCAACCTCAGCTGTTGCAGAGGTAACTTGTCATCTCCATGTTAAAGATCTCTTGTGCCTCACCAGAGAGGAAGGAAATAATCCAACAAATGGGACCAAGCAGCATGGAAACCCTTGAAGCAATATAAAGAAGTGAAGGAAAGAGACTATGGTGAGGAGCATAGAGCAGCAAAGGACCATGGACATGATGAAACCAAAGCATTGCATACCAGCCTGTCCACTGAAGTCAGTGAAACTTAAATGCACTTACTTTTTGCCTTGATTGTGTTTAATATTTTTGGCCCTGGATGTTTCTTTCAGATCTACAAGAGTGGAGGAAAGAATACTTTGAGTACTAATATGTGTTTTCAAGCACTGAGTGAGCTTGTTCATCTAGAATATGTGGGTGGTAGCAAACAGTATTCTGGAAGCAGTGGCAGTACTTCCCTTGCTTGGATGAAGTGCAGTCTTACATTACATAGGGAGGGTCTGACAAACACTGTACAAATGTCCAGCTGAACTGCGTCACTAATTTTGGAGGTCTTGCTGTAGTCTTCTCCTTTTTCCTGCTTTTTAACATGGTAATGATTCCAGTGTTTCCATGTTAACACAACAGTGAGAGGTTTATAAGTTCATCTTTCTCTTGGTTACTTCTAGCAATAAAAAATGGCAAGTGTTTCATGAAGGCAGTGAATAAGGATTACCATGCTTACATGACCTTAACAATATTTATTTGTATTCCTTGCCTCAGCTCAGCTTCTCCCTCCCCACTACAGTTTTCTATCTTGTGCATCTCACTTGGGGATGGAAGAGAAAGGAGCAATAGTCAGGTTTTTGAATGAGTTTATCTGATTCTGCATCTGCAAGATTTAGTAATAAAAGTGTATGTGTATCCTTTGGGGTTTTCTTTGTCATTAAAATAACCAGAAACACTGCATTTCATTCATATTTTAAATGTACAGATTATCTGCACATAAATGTGTGTGATTAAAAAGTGTCTATATAAAAATGTACACAAACATGCTTTATTTTATGGAGAAATGCATAAAAATGCCTACATTATGAAAATGTCATACTTTGGTCTTCCTGGTGATCAACCTGTGGTTTAAAGAAGAGCATCATATTGCTTGTTCTCAGTCCTGTCTACCTACCTACCTACGTACCTACCTACCACAAGAAAAAGCATACTGACAGAGGCATTGGTTTGTAATGCTCCTGAAGGACTTTGTTGATTCCTGCTGGGTTTAAATGCTGTTTTTCAGTAGATTCCCCTGGCTCATAGGGTTGCCAGGCCTCAGGTACCATGAGGCTGAAGTTTCAGGGAACTACTGTGCTTCTCTGAGGGCCCATTCACACAATGTAATGAGATCACCATTGTTCCACTTTAACTAGCATGGTTCTGTCCTCTGGAATCTTGGGGTCTGTAACTGAGGGAGGGACCTTTAATATTGCCAGCCCTGGAGCGCCTCTGGTGCTCCTGACCAAACTACAAAACCCAGGATTTCATAGGATGGAACTACAGCACTTCAAGTGTAAATTGGCCCCTGGTCTCCTGGTAGGGAGGCAAATGTCAAAGTGAGTGGCACTGGAAGTAGACTTTTTTATGTGAGCTAATTTTAAAATCCTGGGCATTCACCTTCTCCTTTCCCAAATGCCACTAGGACTCAGGGGTTGTATAGACAGGCCATTAAGGTTGGCCTGGGGGCACATGACACATGCCCTGACTCCGTGCTCAGACTGGCATGATGCTGCCCGCCACACCATGCGGCGGGTGGCATCACAGCGCTCCTCTGGCACTGCATCTAGATGACACAGTCCCAAAGAAGTGTCGAGAAGCCATGGTGCCAGTGGCCATGGCGCTTTTCCAAAGTGCAGAAAGGAGCTGCTTTTTGCGGTTCCTTTCTGCACCATGGAAAGGCAAGATTGGGGCCATGGCATGCAGTTGTCACAGCCCCGATCTGGCGCTAAAAGGGGCAGCTGCAGGTGAAGGTTTCTGTATGTACTCTGTTTTTCTGCAACATTGATACACCAAACAATCCAGGATGAGAAATGCTGTTGCTACTAAACACATTTTGATGCCTGTCTGCCTGTTAAAAACAGCTTTGCTTCCCGCTCCCCACCCAGGAATGCCATATTACTTGGTTATTCAGGTTTTAACCAAGTCTTGGTTCTGTTGCCCTCATGGTTGTTTCTACAATCACCTGATCCAGAAGTAGTTCTATCCTGCCTTCCAATTCTTCTCTGCCCCTCCTCTGTGCCACCATAGGAAGCCTCTCTTTTACAACATCCCAAACTGCACGCCTCCAGACTCAGGATTTGATTTTGAAATCTCAAGGAATGTGATGCCATTGACCTTACAACCTTGGTGGCTGAGCATGAAAGAGTCATACTTGGAAAGTTACTATTAAAAACTGAATACAAGGGAATGGTAAAGTAATCATAACTGAACATTGCTTTCCAAGTTGGGAACGTCTGGCATGATGTTGTTTAGAGCCAGCATGGCATAGTGGTTTGAATGTTCTACTGCTCTGGGGAGCAGGGTTTGAATTTGTGCTCAGCCATGGAGACCACTGGGTGGCTTTGGGCAAGTGACACTCTTTCAGCCTCAGAAGAAGGTGAGGGTAAAGCCCCTCTGAACAAATTTTGCCAAGAAAACCCTGTGATAGGTTTACCTTAGGATTGCTATAAGTCATAAATGTCTTGAAGGCACATAACAACAATGTTGTTTATAATGGATCTTCAATGACTGTGCATAGGTTAACTGAATTATATTTTCCTGCTGTGGCAAATAATGTCTGCCAACACCTAATTATATATTTAGGAGGTGAAACTTTTCCAAATGAGAAAGAGAGAAAAAAGTTTTAGGTGGGAAGAAGACAACCAACTTTGGATGTCTTTTTAACCACCCAGTATAGCATCTTAATTTTCATCAGTATTTGAAGGCACACTTATTCTGGGACAGAATTCTTTGCCTTGTACATGACATATATTGGCTTTGGATGACACCCATGTAAAAAAGTGGATATGCTAAAATCTTCTGCAGAGAGGTCAATGAAGAAAGGGAACCGGAGGCTCAGATGGGTTATTTATTGTGTATTAAAAGAATATGAGGAAAAGAGAATTTCTTAGTCTGCCAACAAATAATAATCTTAGTTTGAATCTGCAAAGCACATAATTGTTAAGGGAGAAGCTGCTTGTTTTGTGTGCAAATGTTTGTTTGGCTTGTACTGTATTAAGTGGAAAGGCCAAAAGAAGAGGAGTGTGTAGAGAAAGAAAAAAGCCATATTATTTAACCATTGATGGAAAGAAAGAAATATACTTAATGCAGAAACATGTCTATAAGAGGATAAGCATTGATAGTACTGGGTTGTTACTTTGCAAATTTCTTGAATTTTTGAGATAATAAATAATAATAAATGATTTATTTATAGCCTGCCCAATCACGAGGAATCCTGGTGGGTTATAACAGTAAAAATACATTAAAAATACAATAAAATTAAAAATTAATCACTTCCCAACCCCCCCATCCCAATTCTAAAACTACAATATAAAATAATCACAATTTAAAACAATAAAATACAATAGGATAAAAATTGGGAAAAATTGGGCAGACAGGGAGACATGGATCACAATTGAGTCATATTCATATTCAGGAAGAGGAAACTAGGTTGGGAAGGCATGTTGGAAGAGATCTGTCTTAACAGCCTTCATAAAGGCTGTAAGAGTAGAAATGTGGCAGATCTCCTCCAGCAGGTCATTCCATAACTTTGGAGCAGCAGTGGAAAAGGCCTTCTGGGTAACTGAAGTTAGCCTGGATTTTTTTGGCTGAAGTAAATTATTCCCAGAAGACCTTAATGTGTGAGATGGACAGTATGGAAGAAGGCGTTCCCTTAAGTGTTCTGGACACAAGCCATGTAGGGCTTTAAATGTAATCACCAACATTTTATATCTTGCCCGGAAACTAATTGGCAGCCATTGAAGGGACTTCAGAACCGGTGTTATGTGATTGTTCTGAGAAGTACCTGTGATTAATCTGGCTGCTATGTTTTGTACCAGCTGAAGTTTCCGAACTTGGCACAGGGGTAGCCCCATGTAGAGCACATTACAGAAGTCTAATCGAGAGGTTACCAGTCCGTGGACTCCTGTTTCAAGGAGATGTTCATAACTTGACTGCTTAGGAGAAAAGAAGAGTTCCATCTTCATGGCTACATGGAACCCTTTGCTTCCATCTCCTCTTAAGGGGAGTAATGCTCATGTACAGATTCATGAGGATTGATTACAACAACTTCCTTTATTCTTAGTGGAATCTTATAGCTGAATTGGACCTTGGACCAAAATTGCTTCTTTGGACATGATTAGGAGTAGTCAGAATTATTTCTTTGTTTTGATCATATACCATGCATGGTGGCACTATTGTGCATGTTAACAGTAGTCATTCATTGATATTTTACTAATCTATATATAGATAATTCATTCTGATCACATTCTGTAAACAGCATTTTCAAAACTCTACAGCTTGTTTTTCATTGTGGCCATTTTTTTAAAAATCAAATAAAAAATCTAGTTGTGATGCTTGATCTCCATGCATCTCGGGGAAATTCATTAGAGATCAGCATATTACCATGTTGGTTTTAAATGTTGAAGACCTAGACTAATTTATGAGTGCGAGTCTTCCCATATGGTAGCTATGGACAAATCAGCATCTTGAAAAAAGGAGTTACAATGACCTGCCTTGTAGTTATAGTTTGGAACTGCATGTTATGAAGCAAGAAAAGCACTTTCTGTGTAAAAATGTTATGTAAGTTTCTAATTCAGAGATGCTACATTTGTAATCCATCTGGAGGGGAAATATTTGGCAATTGTAATATTTCAAAGTAGTACATTGCTTAGAAGTATCAAATAGGTTACTAAAAGTTATTATTATTATTAGCTATTTGGTGCCTGGGTGGCACATTAAACATAGATCTTATCTGCAAATGTTTTAAGGCTAGAGGAAATGGTTGACTTAGCAACTAGTTCAATGTTTCTTATATACACAGTTATGGCTTACAAAGATCTGAAGAGTTATTGTGGCATATAACAATGTCTCTTCCTCCACATATCCTTTATTTCAAGAAGCTGTTGATTTCCCCCTCTTAATATCACTGCCCAGTGGAAGATAATGGCATCCATTATTTAGAACACTACAGTTCCACAGTGCAGCTTTAGTGTTCACTTTGATGTGTCCCCCAAAAGTCTCCATGTAAGAGAAACAGTGGGGATTTGCTGATATAGCCCTGCTCTTATTTGGCATTTGGATCAGATTGGTAGACTTTCTTTTTATTTAAAAAAAAAAAAGAGAGAGAGAGAGAGAGAGAGAGAAGTTTTTTGTCTGAATTTCTAGAGTTACCTTTGCTTAGATCTCTAGAAGCTAAATCCCTCACTCTAGAACAGGATAGAGAATGTGTTGTTGGACTGCAACTTCCACAATCTCCTACCATTGGCTATCATGGCAGGAGCTCCTGGGAGCTGCAGTCTGACAACATCTGGCTCTAGTGCATATGTGGGTATATGAACATTAAGTGTAACATAGTAATATGCCATGTCATATATTGTAATAAAGCTAGTTATTTAAAACAGATTTATAGTGGAAACATTTGAAGTTCAAGCCTTCGTCATGACAGACACTATAGGGACATGCCCAAGCAGAGTCCAAAAATCTATATATTTTTCAAAAATTCTACTATTTAATCTCACCAGGAGCAGGTCTTTTGTAATACTAAAGGGCCTTGCCTATTCAAGACCAAACCACCCCAAAATACTTTACAACTGGGATAACTCATAACTATATATTATTATGTTACTGAGAAAATCCGTTTCTTCTCCAGCTTCTGTAAGGACTGCAAATTAACTCAGATGGATGGTGTTTGGTGGTGGTGAGGAGGAGTGATGGCATATGATGGCCAAGTCCCTGCTGATCAAAAAGTCCTGGGGCTTCAATTCTGTGAGCCCTGGCTATGCTACACCACTGATTTTGAACTATTAAGCATAAGATACTATCGTTATCTTCCCTAATTTTTGCCATCTGTCTTTTTGAATTGGAGTAGGAGAGGCTACTGGAGAGTAAATCAATGCCCCCGATAGAGCCTTCAACAATGTATCATGTTATCATTAGGGAGAAAGAGAAGCAGAGGGACTTGGTGAGGCGACTGTCTCTGATGAATTTGTGAAATGATGTGGGACAGGGATAGTTTGGTTAATAATAATATTAAAAAGTCCACAGGGCCTTGGAATCTGAATCTGATAGGATAGAACAGGAAATGCACATTGTAATATCCACTGGTTCCAGTCTTCTGTGCTCCCTTCCAAGATACCTCTTCTTTTTGCACTTGCAAGCTTTCTCTGTTCTCACTTCATTCTTTCAACTTATGTCTGCCCCTGAAGAAACAATTAAAAACATTTTTGGTAGTAGATAAACCATCATTTCAAGGCTGTTCTTGAGAGAGTGGAAGGAGAAGTGATAGTCAGGGAATGTGGAGTCAGTGCAAACTGCACTATTTTTTGCTCACAGTGCCTCTTGCTAGGGTTACAGCTAGCTATAGATAGGGTTTAACTAAGCCATGTTAAATGACTACCCAAATACCAAAGGCTTATGATGTTGTGAAGTTACAGGGCATGGAATGTGACATTGATGCAAGCTGAATTAAGTGAGGCTATTCTGGCCCTATTGGTTACATGTTAATATTTTATTTTCTTGAATATCTAGTCAGTTTGTCTTCTGTTGTATGAAGACTGTAACCTTTTTATTTTCCATGGTTGCTCTTGGATCTTAATAATTTAAAGTAGGATATTATTTCACACTGGCCCTAGCTCTGGACCTTTGGTCTCCTAAAAGACTGCATTGAACATAGTGGTAATTAATTCTGAGTAAATATGAACAGGGCCATACTCCAGGTAGTGTTTCATATTCCTTTTTAGTTTTGTTTCTGTACTCTGAACAGCAGCTTCGTGAAGAGAAGTGAGGAAGCAAAGCTGCTCAGTGGCCTCATTTCTTGAATTTGTGGGTGCTAGACTGCTATTAGATGTACTCCAGCAAAAAGGAGTGGGGTGGGAGAAGCTGTTATTGTCTTCTTAGGGGAAGAGTTAAGTGAGAAGCCTGTTTAGAAACTATTGTGAAGAAAGATGTTCAGCAAGCCTTAACTTTACTAAATCAAGAATTTCTGCAGTCTATAATTGTAAATTCCTCTCTGGGTCTCTTGCACCTCACAGGTTGTGTTTCTATACCCATATACTGCATTTCTATACCCATTTATATACTATGCTTCAGAATAGGACCTGCTGAATTCAGAAGCATTATTATTATTATTATTATTATTATTATTATTTATGGTATTTATACCCCGCCCTTCAGCCCTAAAGGCTATCAGAGTGGCTTACAATTATTATTTTTAATTAGACGGTTCCCTACCCTTAGGCTTACAATCTAAAAGACACGACACAAAAGGAGAAGGGAGTAGTGGTGGGAAAGGGGATGAGGTTCAGTAGTTCTTGCCTCCCTCTGAGGCCTAGACCAAGGCAGATGGACTGGAGGGAGGGCTATCTTTCTTCAGGTTAGCCCTGATGGAGCTGGGCCTGCCTGGTCACTCCTTCGCAGGCTGAAGGATGACAGTTCTCTACCGCCTCCCGTTCCCAGAACATGCCGTTTGGGGATGCTACAGGCCCGTTCTAGGGCCAATGCAGTAAAGTTCTGAGAGTGTGTGACTTGCACAACATCATTTGAAATGTCCCTCCCTGAACTTCCAGTCCCAGGACTCCATAGGACAGAACCAGGGCAGTTCAATCACAGCACTATAATTCTGTAGTGCAGTAGTACTCTAACTTTTGCCCTTGGGATATATTTTTATATCTATATGTGGACGTTGTGTCCCCCCCGCCCCCAGTGTAGTAAATAAATAAAAATATTTGTTTATATAGTGTGCATATTTTTATTCACATTTTCATATACAGTGCGCCTGTGCCATATGCGGGCGCATTATATGTGGCATTCAGCTTATGCTGAAGCCTCGTGGCAAAACGATGAATGGCACGTATGCCCATGGCACATATGCTGTGCCATGTTGCAAGCACAAACCCCATTATATTCAACTGGGTTCCAGAATACACATTTTTTGCCTTATGCCTGGGGGGGGGGGTGAGTGAGGAACGGATCCCTCGCATAAGGTAAGGGACTACTGTATATTCATATTTTAATACTTTATTTAATAAACAACACTGTTCAAATCGGAATAGGGTTATTTAAGTAAATGCAGTATTTAACTCAAAGGATGTGTAAATTTGACACATAAAAGTGTCTGGAAAGAGAAGGAAGAGGCAGGATGAGAGCTTCCAAGTCTCGCACCCCCCTGGGGGTCCTGCCCCACGGCTTGAGCATCATTGCTGTAGTGTGACTGGGCTCAGGCTCTAGAGTGTTGGGAAGCCTTTAAGAGCACAGTTTTAAGTGGTATGAAGGGCTAAGTGGTATGAAGGGGGGGAATCTTGTTGCATATGTTTTGTGAGTAGATCATCTCCTCCTGGATTTGCTTTATCCATCAGCAAATGTATACAGTCAGACCCTGGCTTATGACTTAAAACTGAAGTAAAACAGATCTCACCACCAGTGGGGAAGAGAATAGCCAAGTCACCTTCTCAGTCTCTTATTCAGATACTTGAGGTAAGTGGATTTTTATTGGGCAACTAAAAGCCCGCTTGGGGAGCTTTATCTTGGATCAGATAACCTTTCAAACTGCCTTCAGATAAAGGATTGTCATCTGATCTGAATGCCATTGATAGCATTTTTGAATTTCTTGATTTTAGTAGTTAGCATCTTCCTATTGCACTAATGAGTATGTTTAAAGGCCAAATGGACCATTTGGTGGAGGAAACTGGCATCTTATGAATGGGTTGCAGCAACCACACAGTCAGGAACCCTAGTATACAATGGCAACATCCTGATGGCAGTGTCCCATTCACATGGGTGCCACCACTTTGTTGTAAGGGATGTGCAGTGTTCACATGTTGTTGTGTTTCCTTTACATCACAAGTGTGCCAATGGCACACTCACTACGTAACCCGGGTGCCACTGAAAGAACCCAGGAAAATCAGGTTCTTTTAACTACGGAGGGATGTTGTGTGGTCTGGCGGCTGCAGTGTCCCTCCGGAATTAAAATGGGTGCCTGCAGACCGCCATTTTCGGGTGGTCTGTACTGCGCCTCTGTCATATTTTCCCTTTCCCTGTGTGTGTGTGTGTGTGTGTGTGTGTGTGTGTGAGAGAGAGAGAGAGAGAGAGAGAGAATTTTTGGATCTCCCTTTCATCAGAATGAATACCTCCAGGATCTTGACTGTGGTAGTATGCATCTACATTGACCGTAGTTAACATTCTCTGAAGATGCCAGACACAGATACAGGTAAATAAACTCTTCCAGAACACAGCCACGTAGCCCCAAAACCCCACAGAAATAGTTAACATGCATCTATGAATATAAATTAGCATGAGAAAATGTTGTATACCATTTCTAACTGCTTCTTTTAACGATGCACTTTGTTTTTTTGTGGAGGGCTACCTTATTAACTTAACATGCCAATTACAGTCGGCCCTTCTTATACACAGATTTTTTATACACGGATTCAAGCATACACAGTTTGAAAATGTTCCAAAAAAGTATAAATTTATCTTGATTTTCCATTTTTTATAAGGGACACCATTTTGCTATGTCATTATATTTAATGGGACTTGAGCATACACGGATTTTGTTATACACGGGGGATCTTGGAACCAAACCCCAGCGTATAACAAGTGTCCACTGTATAATGTTCTAGTGGGAAGGTGGTACTTGTGTGATGTTCTAGATATCAAAAACAACTTGACTGCATGTGGATACAATACAATTTTGAGTTGCCTTATGAAACAAAATACTCTCTCCTGCCTGTGAGCTTTTCAGAACCATTGGTGAATTAATATTGCCAAATGGATGCTGAACTGTTTGGTTTGATATAGCCAATTTCTTATTTCTGTTGACTTCTGACAGTGATCTGGATGATGGAAGCTGATGTGTGAGAAAGTAGCAGTGGATGGAAATAGTTTGCAACAGAGACAGAAGCCTTTTGATTTCTTAATATCTGACAGTCTTAAGAGCTATTAGGTTCAGGTCAGCAGGACAGTTTTTTAAAGCCCCAGAAGAGAAATGCTCTGAACTTTTTATACTGCAGTATGAATAACAAATTAGTTGGGACTGTGAATTTCCCAAACTACATCAGAGTACACCAAGTTCTCAGTTCAGAAAAGCCCAAGGGAATCATACATATTTGCAGTTTTCTTTTGCACAATTCTCTCAGGCCTGTGGAGGAAGAAAGATCTTTACTATAGAGCACTGAATTCCTAGCCCTTGATAAAGACTAATGTGTTCCATTCGTCTTTGGCTTCAGAGATATCACTGAGTGCTACTCTCAAATATTTATCCTAATTTTTGCAATCAGCTTGTTAAGACGGTAAGATTCTCTGTCTCTTATACGAAATACCCAAATGATTGTACAGTACGACAAACTCACAGACTTGTGGAAATATACCCAGGAGTTATGCCATTAAGGTCAAGCATGGTCAAGCATCCATAAATGTGTGTTACATCAGGATAAATACCTTTCGTCTTCAAGAGGGCAATTTATGAATTTGCTAGACATTTGGTAATTATAAGTTCTGGTATGGGTGATTGCTCTGGAACAATTGTCCACATCAGATGGTATGCTAATCCCCCCCCACACACACACGTGGAACAAGTCTTTGTGTTTATACAGCTGTTTCAATGGATGTAATGTGGAAAATATCCTTTAGCTGAATAGCATTTATTCTGTGTCTTTTTGATGTTTTGATGTTTTTTTTTTTGGAGTTAGGGAGTTTGCAATTCAAAGATTAAGTAAAAGTTATATGGCATTTAAAAAAATGATCTTCAAGACATAGACATCTGTTTGTCTCTGGAAATAAACAGCAATATTAAACAATATATCTCAATCCATGTACAATAGCCTGAAGGCCTGACAGCCCTTTTGATTCTTGGTTAGCCTTCTTGCTCTCTTTCCTGAACTTCTATTGCTGTAGGCTGTGTTGCTTTTATGGATGTACCATTTTCTGAAACTGCTTTGATATGATGAGCACATTTCTCTTTAGCTTGCCTTGGAGTTTCCATTGTATTTGGTTAATTCTAAATTTAGTTTTTTTTAAAAAATAGGCCTTACTTTCAGACTATGATTTGAAGTTACAATACTTACAAGTAAATCCCACAGTTTTATTTTAGCTGTCAAACAGATATTTGTGGAAGATGTGCTCAAACCATGATAGAAATAGAAGCAATGTTTTGTCTAATAACTTTCCTCTGGTGGAGTGTGGTTCCATACACTTTATTGAAAAATTGGCATGGTAAAGATGAAGGAGCAGGGTTAAGGAAAACCTGGCCTTCTAGATGTTTCGAATGGTCACTCTCATAATCTCTTGGCAGCTAGAATGAATATATGAATTAATGGCCAAGTTGCCCCCTACAGCTAGTTGGGTATCTCTGGTAAGATAACAATCAAAGAATGAAAGCAGTAGTTCCTTTCTTTGTCTTGAACAGTTGTAGCTCAGAGGTCTTCAGCATCTGAACATTGAAACTAGCCTCCATTAATTAGTCTAACCCTTTAAAAGTAATCTATGAAAACGTCTATCTTTTGGAAGTAAATTCTTTGAGTAAATTATACAGTATGAACTTTCTTCCAGGATGTTTAGCCCTGTACGTCTGTTGCAGAAAAACAACAACAGCAAAAAACTTTAGTAGCAGATGTTTTATTTGATATATGCTTTTGTGGACTGCAGACTACTTCATCAGATACAAGTTATGCATATTTGCATCTGTACTGGAACTATTGCCAATCTATTTCGCAGGTCCTTACAGAAGATTTATATGTAGGTTCAAACTGAGCAGTGGGTGAAAAGAGTGATAGGCGCGTTTCAGAGCGCCGAGAAGCGGCACTCTGCTGCTGCCGCCAGTTGCAGTGCAGAGGAGCTGCAGCAGCCAAACTGCACGGCTCCTCTACGCTGCAAAAAAGAAGCGTCAAAATGGTGCTTCTCTTTGTGGCGCACTAATGACGCCACGAGGTGCCAATGGTGCACTAGTGGCATCATTTGCGCCATGCGACGTGCGGATGCAATGCGTCCACTACGTCAAAATGGCGGCCCCCATGTGGAACGGGTGCCGCCATTTTGTACGGACTCGGTCCGTACTAGGGTTAGGAGTGTCAGGAAGTGACGCCCCTTTCTAACCCTAGTATGGACCCAATTCGTACTCTAGGCCCGTCTGTAATGGGCCATTGTTACATTTTTAAATGCATTGTCTCTGTCTAATTTTGAACGCATGTGGTCAATAACAATCCCAACTGTATTAGATGTGCTTTCAGAGGGTAGGTCCAACAAAATCCATGTATTTAATCTGCAATTGACTGGTCACTTGGATCTATTAATGGGCAATTTCAGACCTTATGACAAAGCGGTGAGGTTAGTCGTTCATGGTGTTGGCTGATGAAAGAATGACATGATAAATTGAATTTGAAGACAATTCTACAAATTAAAACTAAGAGGAAAAAACTCTTGTGACAGCATAGTTATCACTTTTTAAAGTAATAAGCGATAAGGGAAGAGAACTATAATTTTCTTACTGGTAGAATTTACTTGTGATCCATACATTTAGGGAAAAATGTGTGTGTGTATGGGGGGGGGCAATTACATGCACATATGCTAAATGGGTTATTTGACATTTCCTGTTGATGGTTGCTGCAATACTTCTACTCACTTTTCTCAGCTGTTAGCAAGAAAACTGTGCTGCATTATGTCTGAGCATTAGAAACTCTTATTTTATGTTATTATAGCTTATCATTTAGCAACTTGTTAGGTATTTGCAGAAATAAATACAAAGAAGCGATGTTGGGGAAATTAAAGTCTCCCCCTTTCTAGATGTGAGCCAAAATCTCATTAGCACTTATGAGCAAACATGCTTCCAGATTTTGTTTGTCTTAAATTTTAGTATACTCTCCCATGTGGATGCAGTGTTGATGTGTAAAGGAATTTTGAGTGTCACAGAGCCCTATTCAGTGGTTGCTTTTTCTTGTTTCAATGACAAGACATAGGTCCAAAACACACTGCAGAAATCATCAAGTTTCAGACCTCAGTGCTAGGGAATCCTGGGAATTGTAGTTTATTGTGGCACTAGAGCTCTCTGACAGAGAAAGCTAAATGTCTCACAAAACTACAGTGCCTAGAATTCCCTAGCATTGAGCCAGGGCAGTTAAAGCGGTCCCAAACGGGATTATTTCTGCAATGTGTTTTGGCCCATAGATAGAAAAATATTTTGCATGTGCTAATAATATTATTTATACAGTATTTCTATAATATAAATGAAAACACAAGACAGGAAATTGGAAATAGGAAGTTGCCATATACTGATTCAGACCATTGTACTATTTAGCCCAGCACTGTCAACTGTGACAGCTGATCTCCAGTTTTTTATGCAGGACTTCAAAACAAACAAACAAACAAACAAACAAACAAACAAAAAACTAGTTTTATCTGGATTTCCATTGTAACATCTGGTAGTTGTCCATCCAAGTACTACTAAGGCCCCAGAATCATAAGAGAATGTAACTATCTTCAAGGCTGTATGGTTGAGATGTGTCACCACAGCAGTGAAGGCTCTGGCCAGGTGACCTCTGTGCTTTCCAGGTGAAAACTGCTGATGGGCAACTTCAAGTCCTCTGCTCTTGTTTCTTATGGTTCTTGACCTTTAACTGGACTTGGACTATCAGATTTTCCTACAGAGGATTGTTTCCTGATATCTTTCAGAATAAAAGGCTGTCCACTGTAATGATCAAACTAGTTCTTGGGATATCTATCCATGGCTTCTACATATTTATTCATGCAAATGTCTTCACTGTCATCTACTTCAGTTCAGTTAAACTTGGGATGACCAGACTGAAAAGTGAAACTGGAACCTATACCATTAATGGTTATGTAGAAGAGGGAATTTCAGCAGGTGCTGCTTGTCATGCAGCCAGGTAGCTCTTGAAGTTCCCTCTTCTGCACAGCCATTACAGGTACAAGAGATGACTCAAATATTCACTCTGGCATCCCTAGTTAAAACTTATGTGGCTTGCTCACTGTATGGATGTTCTAACTACTTTGTTGTTGCTGTTTTTTTAAAAAAGTATTACAAAGAATTTTGAATACAATAATACTACAATAGATAAAAGAACAGAAAATATAGAATAATATAAAATTACAGAAGGAATTCAAAAAGAGCCAATAGCAAAAGAAAGAAAAGAGAGAGAAAAGTCAAAAAGTGAATCACTGACTTTCAATTTTCTTACCAATTGTTTTATATATATTACAAAATCTTCCTCTTTTTAAAAAATATCTTCTACTCGTTACTTGCTCCTACTAATTTTCAGAACCCACTGTTGACAGTTTACCCTTCTTCTCCTGCTTTGGATCTATCTGGGAACATGCCCTTTTTGTGAAAGAGATGCTTGTTTATGATTTAAAGAGGCTCTTGTATATCATTGGCTATTATATATAGATATATGTATCATATTTTACTTTTATTACTGTCCTATTCCTGACAAACTTTAGGTTTTTGTGGGCCCTTGAGGAAAAAAAAAACATTGACAGTGGGTCATTTTAGCTTCATTCCTTTGGGACCACTTTGTTTATTAGCTACAGCTCTTGCTTTCAGAAAATGTTCAGATTCAGAAATGTCAGTTTAAGAAATCTGGACTAAAAATAGAGGGCGAGATGAATGCATTAGTGCTGCACTGAAGACTAGTATGATAATTAATTTCCTTCAGCTTTCCTAAAGAGACATTTCAGAAAAACAAATATGTCTCATCATGTTTTACTGTCAGTGCTATTCTCTGCACAAAGTGTACAGCTTCTGGATGATTGGGGTGTCTGATGTTTTCTGGGCCTTGCTAATTTTGTGCTAAAGTGATTTTTAAAAGCAGGAACACTGCACAACAGCAAGATTCTGATCTGCAGCACTGGAATAGCTCTCACTATATTTATTGATTAGAATAACTTGTATCCTACCTTTTCACCTACCAGAGTAGCACTTATTGTGATTTCAGCATAAGACATCCATATGTTTTAAACAAAAACACAGACACTCATAAACAGTATGGCAGATCATTAAATCATAGAACTAGTTTAAACTACAAAGGTTGATAAAGAATCCATTTGAACAAAAATATCTCCCCAAAGCAGAGAAAGTGGAATGGAGAGCAACCAAGCAAACCTCCTGTGGAAAAGACTTCCAAAATTACACGTGACCACCTAAAAAATTCTGTCATGCATCCCAACTTACCTAACATTCACTCAAGTCAGATCCAGAGAAATTCTTGTTATATCAGAGGATGTGATCTTATGGATATTATGTACTCAAGCTATTGGCTTGATGAATGTGTGGTGCTGTGTTCTGACTAGTTTTTTCCCCTCAAATCTTTTCTGCAAATAGTTTTTTGTGGGTTTTGGGGGAGATGAGGCCATGTTCTAGAAGAGTTTCTTCCTGATATTTCGCCAGCAGCTGTGGCTGGCATCTTCAGTGAATTCTGGCATGGAAGAGAGTAGGGTGTATATATATTGTTGGTTGAGGGGAAGTGAATTGTTCCTTTTCTGGATTTTTTTTTTTTTTGAGAACTTCCTTTGCAAAGCCCAAAGAGAAGTCGGCAACTTTGGCAGGTCCATTGGCTCATTCTCTGCACCTGGGAGCTTCAAAGTATTGTATAGGCTGCCTTAAAGCATGCTCCCCCAAAAAAACCTTAAAATAAAAGTAATAAAAAGGGAAGGGGCTTGAAGTTCTTGTTTAGAGAAATTGGTCTTTCTTTTTAAAGCTAAACAATGCAGCACCCTTACCTGGTCTTTTCAAAAGATGAATCATAGACACACAATTCACCCCCACACCTGCAGGCTACATGTGGCTCCAGGGCTGCACTTTGCCTGCTTCTCTTCTCTTGCTGTTGCACTTCTTTGCTTCAACGACTTTCTGCATGCACTGTATGAACATGATCAACGTGTATGTGAGGACCTGGACTTGTCGATGCATTTTACTAGGACACCTGATTTGTTTTTCCTATGAAAGGGGATGAGGACCAGTATAATATCTCATTTGTCATCCTGGTCTGGAGAGTTCAGAATTATTGATTCTTATTGCCTGCAAGAGCCAGAGTGGTGTAGTGGTTTGAGTGTTGGCCTATGACTCTGAAGACCAGGGTTTGAATCCCTGTCCGGCCATGGAAACTCACTGGGTGGCTTCTAAACCAATCTTGGCAAGAAAACTCCATGATAGGTTCACCTTAAGGTCACAATAAGTTGGAAATGACTTCAGACAACAACAACTGCAGCATATGATACTGTTCAGAAGCACTGCCACTCATTCAAGCCATCTGCAAAATGGGCATAAATACATTTTAAATTGTCACTATTGTTGATACTTAAGAGAATGGGAGGTTGCCCATTCCTTACTGTGTGCTTTCACATGGTTTCCAACTCATGGTGACCTAAGATTACCTTGTCAAAGTGATTTTTTTTGGCATGATTGAGGAGGTTTATCTTTCCTTCCTCTGAGGCTGAGAGAGGGTGACTTTGCCCTCCCAGCAGGTTTCCATGACTGGTATCAAGACTGTTCCATGACTGGTATCAAGACTGTTCATTACTCAAACCACTATACTATGCTGGCTCTTACATTGTAGGAAATGACCCCTCCTCCAAGGATGCTACAGTTCTGCGTAATGGAAGAGGAGAGAGTGAGAGGCAGAGGTGTAGCTATGGGACCTAAATGTTAGCATTGTCTCCTCACATAAGAATTTGGCTGCCCCAAAAATGTCCTCCTGTCTCCAAATTTCTAATGTTCCTGAGAGTGAGACATTGAAAATTGTTCACACCCAGAACTCTTTTGTTTGCTGTTATTGCATTTCCGTGGTAACTTTGCCTGCCCCATTGCTTCAAGTGCCCAAACTGTTTTTCTTTTTAAATGCTGAACTGAACATTTAAATTACTTCAATGCTAGAAATTTGGATAATGAAGGAAAATTTCATTGGGAAGGCAGTCTTTTTATTTGTGGGGGAAGTGCCCTCATGGGAGGGTATACAGGATCTTCAAGGAAGTTAGGAATGCATGATTTCCAAAGCAGACTCATGATAGTACAAAATCTACAGCTGAGTGTGTAGAAATGTCAAATCATTCAGTGATAAAGCCCCATCCTCTGCTTTGTTTGTTGGCCTATTTTCAGAGGCTGATCCCCATAAATGGGCTTATGCAGTATGCTTAGGCTTTAAAAAGCCTACATTTTATTACCTGTAGGTTTTTTCTACTCTCTCTCCTCTGCTCGCTTCTGTGTACATACATACACACATGTGGGTGGATGAGTGCATTTTATGCTTTTATCATCTTGTCTTTATTTAATAAATGCCTGTGATTTGCTGAATATAATGGGGCTGGAGTGTAAAAAAGGTAATATCATAAAAAAAGTGAAAGCTAATTTGGAAAACAGTTTCCAAAAGAGTAGCTATCTTAGCCAGTTTCAGTTTTAAAAAAAAGGTATGCATCTGGTACACCTTAAAAACTAGTAGTTCCACTCAGGTGGTGTCACCACAAGATGGTAACTTATGCTGTCAACCTCCAGGCTGCCTGGCACACACCCCACTTTCCCACTCAGCCAGCCAGGCCACCTCTGCCATGGTGAAAAAGTTGCATCCCCTTCCCACCCTGCCTGCAGTCCCACCAGACTTGGAAGACACCTCCTTCCAGAAGGTTAGATTTGGAAGGCAGCCCTTTCCTACCAGCTGCTACTGGTGGGAGTGGACTGCTGCTGGTGCTTGACAACTTTTCTGGGTCTGCTGGCCAAGTGATAAAGGGAGGTGACTCTTTTTCCTCTTGGCCAGCAGCTCTGCCAGTCCTAAAAGTCAGCCTTTTCACACCAGTAGTTGCTGAGGTGGGTTGCTGTTGACATTTGGCAGCAGTCCTTGTAGGGTTGCTGGCTGAGTGGGAAAGGAAGGGAATGATGTCAGGGGACAGCCATGGATGCCTTTCCTTTTGCAGAAGGAAGGAATCAGTGGCCACCACTCCCACCACTGCCATAAGCACCTACCTTTCCTGGCCCAGCTAGCAGCCCAACCAGACCTGGAAGGGTCACATTTCACCCTTACCAATAGGTGCAGCTGATGGATGGCAGAGGTGCCCTGGTTGGCAGAAAGGGGCAGCTGGGGAGGATGGCCAGTGAGTGACCACCTCACTGGGTGTTGAATCCATGGTGCAGTGTAACCAGTGCAGTCCACACCCTCCACACCACTGTACTGACACCCCTGTTAAATACTAATACATTTTTTGAATGACATGAACTTTCATGAGTGATAAAGTATATTACATATATACTAGATGTTATCTAGAATTTCCTGTATATATACACAATGTAGATGATTGATAAAAGGCTATTGGCAACAATGTGGTTGTCACTACCAGTACTTGTTCCTGATTTCCCGTGACATCACTCTCTGCAAGTCCCTCTACAATCATATGTCCTGACGAAGTACCTGAATTTCTGGAAATATGCCATTCACCTGATGAAGTTGGCTATTATCCACAAAAGCCAGCTAGTAAATGTGTGAGTCTTTAAGATGCAACAAGAAACATTCTAATTTGGAAGCTGATATTCAGAAATTAAAATTGAGGCTAGCAATTTCTAAGTGCTCAAACTGAAGTGAGGTGGGGTGGAAACAGCAGAAGCCTAAAATGAAAAGTTGATACAAAATAACAAACTTTCTCTGGTTTAAGAAGGGATAGCAAGGAACATGTGTACTTATAGTCCTGTCCCATAGCATTCAGGCATGGGGTTGAGGCAGATGAGATCATGAGGACTACCCAGCTGGTGGAAATTATCACCCACTATCTGCATTGACCTTGCCACCATATTGCTTACCATTTAGAGAGATGAATACTGGGAAACAGCATAACAGAAGCTGTTGCTGGAGGAGGAGGAGGAGGAGGAGGCACTGACTGGACCATGCTTAGCAAACCAGTAAGTTGCAGAATCGGTAGTGCCTGAAAAGTAGTGCCCTAGGACAATCTTAACCACAGTGCTATTGCACAAAGCTTCCAGCAGCATATGTGTTATTAGGTGTAACCTAACAACCATATTATGCAACTTGTTTCTTATGCAATATCTCTTCAGGGAACTGTAACGCTTGGTAAGACTCAGCTGGCTGTCAGTTTGTTATTGGGCCAGGTTTTAAAGTTTTGACATCAAACCGTAAAGCTCTAAGCAACGTTTGGACTAAAATACCAGAGAGAATAACTTTTCTCATGCAGATTCCTCAGCTGCTCTGGTCATTACTAGCAAACTTCTTCATTGTGCCACCACCTGGCAACAACTGGAAAGATGACCTTTTCTTGGGTGGTACTCAATTTCTGGAATACTACCCCCAGGAAGTAATGCACTTGCAGACTTAGGCCTCATTCCCACTGGGCATATAAACCAGCTTATCTTGCTGCAAGTCTGCTTCGGATCGAGTATTCGAATCGTATTCAAATCACGGTTATCGTTCCCATTACCAATGGGAGCATATGGACTCAGTTTTTATTAGCTCATGTTTTGTTCCCATTTACATTTCTCCGGTGTATATTGACACAGATTTATTTTGCTTGTGGAACTGTTTTTTCCGGTTTTTTTTTTTACTTTGAGCTGTTGCTCAAGGGCTTAGGCGATTAGACGTCACTGTGACGCCTATTTCTTTAGTGCATTTTGACGCGGACTATTTTTGTTCCCCGTTCCCAGTGCATCTTAAAGCCTGTTTTTCTTGGTTTTGTTTTGGGTCGAGCAGTCAGTCAATCAATCGCTTAGGCTAAATTATTTCCATGCACCAAGCCTGGCTCCAACCACAGCAAATCAAATGAATGCAAAGCCGCTTAGGCGCTCAATCACTAAAGGGGGAAAAAGTTTTAAATGGTGTTCAATGGGTCTTCTCACACTCGATATCTGTGCAGCAGGGAACAGTTATGCGGGGGGGGGGGGGGAATATGCTTACTGCGTTTTGAGCTCAATGTAACAAATAGCTATGTTTGGAAACCTGACAGAGCGCCTAAGCGATTGAAAGCTTAAATGTTTTTAAAAAATTATTCAGCTACACACGCAATCGCTTCCCGCACTGCTGAGGAAAGGCTACGCAAACGGGAAAATGGCACTGGCAGTGCCAGGAAAGAGAACAAAGTGGGTGACACCCTCAGACCAGCCCCTTTAACATTGGCCGTCCCATCCCAAAATACCCAAATCGGACACCCTTGACGTTCCCATTAATTTGCCCTGGATCGGACACAGTCCCTGGCAAATGAACCACTGGAAAAGTGGTGTCAGGATAACCTGGGTTAGATCACAGCTGATTTGGCTTATTGCTAGAGAATTAATCAAATGAGGATTGAATGCACATTCAAATGGGAACGATATCCTATAATCTGATTCTTGATATCCTATAATCCTCTTTATAACCCAGTGGAAATAAGGCCTTAGTTGCAGTTTTAAGAAAAGTCACCTCATCTGATAACTCATGGTTCCTGGTGTTGTGATTTGTAGTTTATGATCTACTGATTATATTACAGATTTATGTTGTATATAATTATATAATTCCTTAGTGATGATGTATTTTTATCTTGTAGTTTTTATAATTGCTGTAATTGCTGGAAATGTTCTACAACATGATAGTATAGAAAGTGATATAGAAATAATAATAATAATAATAATAATAATAATAATAATAATAATAATAGAAATGGAAATAGAAATACAAGAGGAGTATATCATGGGAAGGAAACTGTCAGATGATTAAAAAAGAATGGTGCGGGCTTCCGGTCCAAGATGGCGAGGTGAAAAGCTGCAAGCCACAGCTGCGCGTGGCAAGCAGTGCCTTCCGAGGTGATTTTGGCAAAATTAAGGCCAGAGAATTCTCCCTGAGAAGGGGGTTTCGGATGGGCCCACAGGGTTACTTCCAGAACTCTGATTAGCACCCTTGAAGGGTAGCTTTTGCTACCCTCTAAGAGGCAGCGATCGGAGGATCGGACAAGAACGCGGGCAACCCGCAGCCTCGGAAAGGGAGCTCAAGATCAGCTCTAATCTCACCGCACCGGCAGTATTAAATGACTAGAAGACAAACCTCCAAAAGGAGAAAAGAGGACTGATATTTTGTTACAACCTTGGCAAAAACAGCAACACCGAGTGCAGGGGAAAACGGAGGTGAGACAAAGTAAATTTGAGGAAGCCCCACATGTTTAAAATCAAATGGATGGAGAAAAGAGTTGGAGAGAGAAGGGCGGAGAGGTGAAGGAGGGAGAAAAAAAAAAGAGAAGGCGTTTGAGAACGAAGGGACAAAGAGGAGAAAATAACAATAGTAAAGGCCGGAGAGGTGGAAAAGTAGACGAGAAGCGGCGGACCTGGGGGAGAAGCAGAAGGGGAAGCGGAGGACTGGGAGGAGAGGCGAACGGGGAAGCGGAGGACTTGGAGGAGAAGCAGACGGGGAAGCGGAGGACCGGGAGGAGAGGAGGACGGGGAAGCACTGGACCTGGAGGAGAAGCAGATGGGGAAGCGGCGGACCTGGAGGAGAAGTAGATGGGGAAGCGGCGGACCTGGATGAGAAGCAGACGGGGAAGCGGCGGATCTGGAGGAGGGGAGTTCTGGAGGAGAAGCAGGCGGGAAAGAGAATACCTGTTGGGGGAAAGAGGCCTTGGCGTTTTCAAGGTCGCGCTCCACGTGGAATTCCGGAAAAGGAGAGGGAGGGAAGTGAGCAAATAGAAGGAAGTGAGCTCCTTGCTTAACAAAGAGAGCGGACTAACAAAGAGGGAAGCATAGTAGAGAAGAAATTAACCTTTAGCGCCACCTGCTGGAAATAGTACAAATTGCATAGCCTTGTAAAAGTGTATGGTTAAGCCAGTGTTAAAGTCAATCCTGAGGGGGTCTTTTGTAGAAGTTTGGTTTGGAGCTAAAATAGAACAATTTAATAACGGTATAATGGAAAGAATAGGTGTAAGGACAAGAGACATGGAAAGAAAGTTTCAGCAACAGGAACTTAAACAAATACAAATACAGGGGCGGAGAACCTCATTGGAGCTGAAAAGCTCAGACAGTAAAATCTTGGAGGCAATGCAACAAATGGAAAAAAATATAAGACAAGAAATAAAAGACTGAAGGGACGAATTAAGAAGGGACTTTAAAGCAGACATTGATGATTTGAAAGATACCTTAAAAGGAGTGACAAGAGATATGAAACTTTTGGAAAATAAAGTAAAACAGCTGGAAACTAAAACAGGAAAGATAGATAATGTAACCAAAACCCTTATACAAACAGTAGAGCAAGAAAAGAATTTTGTTAGAATGAAAGAAATTAAAGACAGACGGAAATGCATTAAGATAAGAGGGGTGAAGGAGAGACAAAATGAAAACTTATATGAAGAGATTATACCAGCTTTAGCTAAATTAATAGACTGTTCTAAAGAATATTTGGATATGGACGTGGATAAGATGTTCCGCATCAGCTCAGTGGCCGCTAGAACCAGAAATATACCACGTGACATAGTGGCTTACTTTACCAGGGAAAGGATCAGAGATCAAATAATCCAAGCCAGTTACGAAAAGAAGTTAATAATTGATGGAGCGGAAATCATGTTGTTCAAAGATGTCCCTGGAGAGGTGTTGCGTAGAAGAAAGGAATACACTGTACTTACAAGGATGCTACAAAAGAAAAATATCCGTTATCGTTGGGAACCAATGGAAGGTGTTTCCTTTACTTGGAAACAAAAACAAGTGAAAATTGACACGATTGAAAAAGCAAGATCTTTTTTCCACAGGTGGTTCAGAGAAGAGGAAAGAGGAAAAGAAGACGAGGGAGAAAGCCCTCAGAATAAGAGCACAAAAAAGAAAGAAGAAGAAGACAGACGAGGCAAGGAAAGGGAAGAAGCTGAAGCAAAACAGAATCCAGAAGATGCTAAGGAGAAACAGAGTGAAAGGGAAGGAGATACAAGGGAGGAAGTATTGCTTGGAGCAGTGGGAGGCCTTCTCCTGGAAGAGGAAAATATTGAAGATTTGATAAGGGAAGTAGAAGGAAGATTACGGGAAGAGAAGGAAACTGAAGAGACAAGTCAAAGAGAAGGGGAAGAAGAAGTAGAGGAAGAAAGAAGAAGCGGAGCTAAACTTTCATAGAGAAGAACAAAGTCTGGAAGAAACTATAATACATAATGAAACTACTTTCCTGGAACGTAAAAGGAATGAACTCCCCCTATAAAAGAAAAAAGGTCTTCCAGAAGTTAGAAAAAGGAAAATATGATATCTCTTGTATTCAAGAGACAAGAATCAGGAAAAATGAAGAAAAATATTTGAGAAACCCCAAATTAGGACAATCTTTTATCGCAGCAGGAAGTAGGAAGAAAAATGGAGTAGCCATTTTTGTTAAAAAAGAAATTAAAGCCAAAGAAATCTTGAGTGATGAAGAAGGGAGATTTATAGCAATCGAAATACAGTGAGAGGGGAAGCAAATCTTAATTGTGGGAATTTATGGACCAATCGGAAATAAGTCAAAGTTTTTTTAAAAGTGTGGCAAAGAAGCTAAAAAATTTAAAATATGACCAACATATACTCATGGGGGACTGGAACGGGGTGGTGGATCCTTTGTTGGACAGAATATCCTATAAAAAAATAGATGCTAAACAAGGGAAACTCCCCCAGAGTGTTTTTGATTTGTTGGGAACTTTAATGCTAATTGACCCCTGGAGAAAACTCCATGGAACAAACAAAGAATTTACCTTCTACTCCCACCCTCATAATTCTGCTTCCAGAATTGATTATTTTTTTATTTCTAAAGAATTATGGATGAATGTTAAAAAAGCTGAAATTAAAATAAATAAAATTTCTGACCACAATCCAATCTACCTAGAACTTGATCAAACAAGAAGGGAATTTTCTTGGAGGATGAGTGAATATCTAATTAAAGATGAAAAAAATCATGCAGCAAACGAAAGAGCAGCTCAAGTTCTTCTTTAAGGAAAACATAACGGAAGATGTAAGTTTAAACACCATATGGGACACCTCAAAAGCAGTGATTAGGGGATTCCTACTGAAAAAAAGTAGTGAAAGAAAGAAAAAACAAATTAATCTAATTAAGGAGATATCTGAGAAAATACAAGAGAAAGAGTTGGCTAGAATTAAAGAACCACAAAAGGGGAAAATTCAAAAAGAAATATTTTTCTTAAAGAAACAATTAGATCAGATAGCCACAGATGAAGTAGCTAAAAAACTAAAGTATACAAAACAGAAATACTTTGAGTTTGGGAACAAAGCTGGAAAATTTCTGGCATATAAAGTTAAGAAGATGAGAGAGGGGAACACAATCATGGAATTGCAAGATGAGTTTGGTGTCCATACAGAACAAGCCAAACTAAAGCAAATTGTCCAAAATTTATATAAGAATTTATATCAAGGGAAAAAATGGAATGAGGAACAGAGGGAAAAAATGGGAAAACTTTGGAATAAAATCAATTGGACCAAAATAGAAAATGATGATAAAGATATACTTAATAGAGAAATCACTAAACAAGAAATAAGAGAGGCAATTAAAAGAGGAAAAAATGGAAAGTCTCCTGGTCCTGACGGATATACAATGTTATACTACAAACTATTTGTGGAAGAAATTATTGACCCCTTACACAAACTATTTAATGAAATTAAAGACAAAGGGATACCGAATTCATGGAAAGAAGCAGATATTGTATTGATACCCAAAGAAAACAAAAATCTGGCTGACCCCCAAAATTATCGACCTATCTCACTTTTAAATGTGGACTACAAAATATTTGCTAGCATCTTAGCGGAAAGACTAAAATTAGTTTTAAAAAAATTGGATAATGAAGATCAGAATGGCTTCCTCCCAGGCAGGCATGCCAAATATAACATTAGGAAAATAATTGACATTATCCAACGCTATGACAAAAATCCGGGCGTAGACTTGGCACTGTTGTTCCTGGATGCAGAAAAGGCTTTCGACAACGTAAATTGGCAGTATATGATTGAATTGATGTACAAGTTAGAACTAGGAAACAATTGGATCAATTGGATAGAAAAAAATTATACAGAACAGAAGGCAAAAGTTATAGTTAATGGATGTAAAACGGAATATTTTAAAATAGAAAAAGGAACTAGGCAGGGCTGTCCCCTATCACCACTACTTTTTGTAATGTGTATTGAAATTTTGTGTAATCTTATAAGAGAAGAAGAAGAAATACATGGAGTCCGAGTCAAAGGTAAAGAATTTAAGACAATGGCATATGCAGATGACCTAGTGGTGGTGGTGGAGGACCCCCTGCATAGTGCGGAAAAAATATTACAAATTATACAAGAATTTGGAGAATGTGCCGGCTTCAGGATCAACAGGGCCAAGTCTGCGCTGATCACATGTAATATGAGGAAGGTAAGTCAAACACAATTGCAAGGAAAACTGGGAATACAAATCCAAAAAAAAAGTCAAATATTTAGGAACTTGCATCACTAAGAAAAACAGTGATCTATTTGATAACAACTATAAAAAAATTTGGCAAGAAATTAAAAAGGAATTAGAAAAATGGTCTTTACTGCAAATATCTTTATTAGGTAAGATCGCCATTATTAAAATGAGTGTACTTCCGAAAATATTATTTCTCTTTCAGAATTTGCCAATTGTAATCAACGACAAAATTTTTAGTAATTGGAAAAAGGATATAATCAAATTTATTTGGGCGGGTAAAAAACCAAGAATTAACTGGAAGTCACTAACAGACGTTAAAGAAAGAGGAGGATTCGGCCTCCCAGACTTCAAGTTATATTACCACGCTTCTAATTTAGATTGGCTTATTGATTGGATAACTTTGGAAAAAGAAAACTTATTGAACCTAGAGGGTTTTAATAAGGTTTTTGGTTGGCATGCCTACCTGTGGTATGGGAAATTAGAATGTAACAAATTATTTGAAGACCACATTGTGAGAAGGTCGCTGTTTAGAATTTGGAAAATCTATAAAGGGAAAATATATAGAATATTACCGGACTGGGTGTCACCTCAGGAGGCTTTTTTAAGAAATACAAGACTAGAGGGTAAAGGATGGATAAGATATAAAGAAATTCTGAAGTTAGAAGTAAGTGAAAAGACTATGAAATCTAAAGAAGAACTAGAAGAAGAAGGGATCAAGCTGCAGTGGTTCCCCTACAATCAACTATGGGCTAGATTCAAGACAGATAATAGACAATTTCGGATAGGTCCAGATGAAACCGAATTAGGAGAGATTATTAAAAATAAAGATAAGAAAGGGAGAATATCTAGACTCTACAAAATGTGCCTGAAACTGGAATTAGAAACCAACCAAATTAAACATTGCATGATAAAATGGGCAGGGGATATAGGGCATCCGATTAGTTTGGAAAAATGGGAAAAGGCATGGAGTAAAGATATCAAATTTTCAGTTTGTGTAGATATAAAAGAGAATTTGATGAAAATGATACACCGTTGATACCTAACTCCCTCAAGACTGGGTAAAATATATAAAAACAACAAGGCAGAATGTTGGAAATGTAGGCGGGGAAGGCTCGGTAGTTTCTTCCACATGTGGTGGCTTTGCCCCAAAATAAAAAAATTCTGGATTTCGGTAAGGAGGACTATTCAAAACATCTACAAAATTAAAATTAATCTTGAACCCGAGCTCTTTTTCCTAAACATGGTTGTCAACCACGATCTTAGGAAACACCTCAAACAAGTCCTATATTTGATTACCACCGCCAGGATGTCAATAGCGCAATGTTGGCGGTCAGATGAAGTACCGACAATTGACAGCTGGTTACAAAAATCCTTTAACATTATAGAAATGGATAAAATAACAATGGAGCTAAAGGAAGAAGTCCAAGAAGCAAAACAAACCTGGGACCCCTTTTTGGAATATTGTAAAAGAAGATAGCACCTCTCAAAGGAATAAAGAACTCTCTCAATAGTCGGCGATGAGGATGGTCGCAGAGATTTTATCCCCCTTTTCTTACACATTGTAGTTCATCTTATTTCTTTTATTTATACTTATATGTTTATAAGATCAAAAGATGCTTAAGTTACAAACCAGGGGCTTTCAAAATACGATATAAAAGCTTCTAGATACGCGGGGTTGGCTACAATGTAAAAAATACTAATTAATAGAGGTTCATAGAGAAGCAGAGCTATAAAAATCTATATATATCAGTCAATAGGTGAAATTTGAAGAATTTGGGCGGGGGGTATTTTGGTGCGAGGTCAAGCAGGCTAAGAAGAATGATGTAAAGATGGGTTTTTTTTCTTTTTTTTATTTGCTGTTGAATGGTTTTTCAATAAAGATTATTAAAAAAAAAAAGAATGGTGCAAAACATTTTGTACCATTCTTTTTTAATCACTCTGTATACTGGCTTTGGGGGCCAACACTTGCCTCATGGCCATGTACAAGGTTGCCTAGTTCATAAAGAGGTCACAAACCACATCCCAAGTGAAGAATTTTGTTTGTGGCTTCTGTTTTTATCCCCACTTTTTTTTTGTTTTTTGGTGATGGAGAGTTGGGAGGGAATGGGAGGGTGTAAGATTAACAATGTTTTGCCCTGACAGGAGGCCTCCAGGACTGATAAATATTAATCTTTATCAGTCCTGGAGGCCTCCTGTCAGGGCAAAACATTTTTTGTGTGTTCACCTTTGTTATACATCTATCAGGTTGTAGTAAGAAAAAACTTTGAATTCAACACAAATGGTGACCATGAAAGCTTCTATATAGCACAGAAGCTAGGACAGCGATGGCGAACCTATGGCACACGTGCCAGAGGTGACACTCAGAGCCCTCTCTGTGGGCACATGTGCCGTCACCCCAGCACAGAGTTTGCCAGTGTTTGTTACTAGAAAGCCAGAGGGACATGGCACTTTGCAAAAAATATGTGGGTTTCGGGTTGCAGTTTGGGCACTCGGCCTCTAAAAGGTTCACCATCACTGAGCTAGGACAACCCCAGGCACTTCTTAAAATAATAAGAAAATGGAGAAGGTTGAACATGCTCTTTTCCTTAGTCAACAGTTTTATTCTTCTCTGAGAAGTTACCGATATGATGAATCTTCTTAGTGGAAAAAGAACCACAATTTCTTTTCACCCTGGACAAGGCTCTCAGTAAGGGCTTATCCAGAAAAAGGAGGAAAAATCTTTGGAAGTATCCAGACTTTCTTGTTCCAGGTTTCCATCCAAACCTTTCTTGAAATATCCCAGTTTTCCCTACGTTCCCTTCTGCAGTGTTCTTCCACTCTCTCAATCATGGCACATCCTATATTGTGTTTGTTGCAATACAAATCCATGGATTGCTTATATTACACTGGATTCATACTGACAGATGGTTGTAAACTGCAAACTTTACACTGGAGATGCCCCAGTAAAAAAATACTAGCTTGTACCATAATACATTTCTTCCAAGTGGAGAAACATGAACACTCCCTTCCTCTCCCATATCAGCAGAGGCAAATGCAGGCATCTCCTCAAAGTAGCCCATTTTGCCTCTGCATTTCAGTCCTAATAAACAGTTCTATCTGTAGCAAGTTAATTGGCATATGCTGTTTCACTGAAACAGAGGACTGTGTCATTTGGATAGTCAGAGAGTTGCTATTGGCACTTTGTGTTCATCACAGCTGTCCTAACTGGACCTAGAAAAAGTGCATTTTCACAGCAATTTGGATAGTATGGGGAAACACCACTAATTTTTTCTGGCCTGTAGAGGGAAGTCCTAACATTACTGGGAGAAATATAGTAAATTACCATTCAGATGCTGTAAATTGTGCAAGGTTTGCTGCACATGATCCAACTGTAAAACCTTCATATCTTGCAAGAAGCTGTAGAGTGTCATTTAATAGCACTTTCTGGCCCTATTTTGCAACATGCTGAAATATGCCAGTTGTGCAAACTGATATACTCAGACAATATCTCAAGGGCTAATTGATAAAACATTGCTGTAGCAGAATAATGAGAGAAAGTAGGTCTGGGTGAGCTGGAATGATGGGCAGAGCCAGAGTGAGTGACAAGTGAGGAGCATCAGCCAAGAAGGGTATTTAGGGCCAAGATGGAGATGTCACCAAGACAAAGCTGAAAATATATAGTGGTCAAGTGGAAAAGATAGTCAGATAAATTTGGTCAATACACCAAGGTCTAATCTGCACTGCAGAATTAATGCAGTTTGACACGACTTTAACTGCCATGGCCAACCTATTTTTTAGTTGTTCAATGTTTTTAATGTTTTTAATGTTTTAATATTATTACTGTTTAATTCTGTTTTAGTACTGGGAATGGGGGGTGGTGGTAGGTCTAGGGCAGGGGTAGGCAAGCTTTTTGAGCCAGGGGCCGGGTTACTGTCCCTCAGACAACTGGGGGGCTGAAGCCAAAAATTAAATAATTAAATAATTTTTTTTGCAAAAATAATTAAATAAATAAACCGGGACAAATGTAGGACAAAATTTTCAAATGGAGGACACTTTTTTGAAAAAATGGAGGATACGCAAAAAAATTCCTGATTTTTAAAAAAATGTTAATATAAATGCATGTTTCGGAGGCTTCTATAGACAATTGCCCCCCTTGCCCGCCACTTGCCCCCCTTGCCTGCCGCTTGCCCCCCTTTGCCCGCCTCCTCCTGATAGGCCAAAGGCCCCACACCCTCACGCGAGAGGCCAAAGGCTCCGGCGGCAATTGGCAGCAGGACTGGGCGGGGGCCGGTCCCAAGGCCTTGCCGGGCCGCATCCGGCCCGCGGGCCGCAGGTTGCCTACCCCTGGTCTAGGGTTTGATTTTTTAACTCTATTGTAATATTATGCTATGGGGTTCTGGGATTTGTAGTTTTGTGAGATATTTAGCCTTCTCTGTCAGAAAGCTCTGGTGCCATTTGTTGTTGCCACCCAATCATTTCTATAGTGACCCTAAAGTGAACCCATCATAGGGTTTTCTTGACAAGTTTCTTTAGAGGGGGTTTGTCATTGCCATCCTCTCAGGCTGAGAGTGTGTGACTTGCCCAGGGTTACCTGAAGATGTTTACATGGTTAAGCCAGGATTCAAATCCTGGTTTCCAGAGTCTTAGTCCAGTGCTCAAGCCACTACACCACACTGGGTCTCTCTGGTGCCATAAAAAGCTACAAATCCCAGAATTCCATAGCACTGAGCCAAAGAAGTTAATCGGTGTGAAATTGCATTATTTCTGCTACACAATTGTTTCAAGACTCTTTCTGTATTGTTGAGATCGGAAATGCTTTGGGATTGTTCTCTACCAGCCCAGCTCTTGTTGGATTGGAACAGGGAACAGTTCATCAGCTACAAATTCATAATGGCTCAATTTTACATTGATGCATAGTAGCTAATATTCTCCCATGTTACTTCTTCATTAAGGAACAAAAATACAATGTGAGGCATGGCTTTTTTCTAGACAAGATATTAACCAAAGACTTGAGAAATAATTTGCATTGTTTTCCTCTTCTGCACTGGGATGGCTGAAATGAGTTTTCCTTAAGGGCAGCTCAAGTTATGGAGAGTTTGAAAAAAGAGAAGCAATGATGATTTGGATTTGTGCAGGCAAGCAAAATGGTTGAGATAATTTGATTTATTGTCACATCTGGTGTTACAAATTCTTTGGTCATGTCCAGTATTGATCTTGAATGCTGGAGCTCAGTATTGTTCTGCTAACTGGGACTCTTGGGAAAAAAAGTACTGCATGGTACAGGACCCTGGTTTGAATTGTTTTTCTGTGAATAACAAAACATCTGTTCTCTCATTTTTTTGGTCTTCATCTTGGCCCTTTTGTTATGCAGTTTGGGAGAAAGATACTCATTTCTCTGTTCTACCCCAGGCCTACTTCCACCACAACTTTCGAAATGGCAACACAACAAGAGCAGAATACTGAGTGAAATTCATCTGGAGCGTTTCTCAAATGTCAGGCTTGTAGCTGATAACAGGGATCTGGTTACTTGAAGAGAGAGATGCCTGCTGCCTGCAACTCTGTTCCTGTCTCATCCTTAAAGTTTAATTAGAGATCAGGGTGCTGAGTGAATCATTGTGTTCATATTTTCTTAGACAGAGGTTGGGAGATGATGGCCCATCACAGATGAGCTAGCTGTTAGGCTGGGCATAAGCAAGTTGGTGCTCTCTCATCACTCGTAACATCAGCAGTGAGTGTGGACCTTTTTCCTTCCACATTTTTAGATGTAAAAATTTAACGATTATATATTATTTCAGTGTATTTTGTGTGAATGCCACTTAATCAGTTTTCCTGACCACTTTTGCTTTGCTTTGACCTAGCACACACAAAACAGTTCTTGAGAAAGCCAACATTTTACAAGTTCTTACAGAGCTACTAGTAGTACCATAGGAAATTGCCTTATACTGTGTCAGCCTCTGGTGCTTCTAGCTCTGCTTTGCCTACATGGACAGCTAGCAGCTTTCTCAGTTTGATAGGAGCACTTTCCTGTTATTTTATTTTATTCCTGCTTTCCTTGCAGTGTAGAGGCAGCTCATCACATAGATTAAAATAAAATGTGGGTAAGCCACAACCACAATAATACAAAATAGTTAAAAATCAAGAAATAAACTAAATAGCATTAAAAACAGTTTTTGCCCATTGGTCACACTTCACTGGATATTGCTAATTGTTGTGTGTGTTTGTGGGTTTTACTAATGTATGTTTTAACCTGGCTTTTTTCATTGTTTAATTATAGTTTAACTTTTGTATCTTGTGGATGTAATTATTTTTAAAAAAATAGTTGTTAGCCACTTTGAGTCACAAACTTGGAAAAAGGTGAGATAGAAAACCACAACAACAATGATATAATCAGAAAAGAGAAGAATTAAGAAAGTAGTGTTTGATCTAGGAGTGTCTAGTAAGTAGCTGTGAGTTAATTTCACTGTAGATGTCAAATGCTTTCAAGTCAGAATTATGCTCACTTTATCCTAGAGTTTTCTTGACAAAACTTAACTCAAAGGAGTTATTGCCTTCCTCTTAGGCTGAAGGACTGTGACTTGGCCAAGATCACCCAGTGAATTATCATGGCTGAATGGTGATGGAAACCCTGGTCTCAAAGAGGACTAGTCCAACATTCAATCCACACCAATTGTCTTGGCTGGCCGTCCAGGGGGGTGATGCCATTAAAGAACATAATCAACACATCCTTTAGGGAAGGCTATCTTCCATCTTGCCTTAAGCAGGCAGTGGTTAAGCCACTTCTAAAGAAGGCTACCTTGACCCCCTGGACAGAATTAATTATAGGCCTGTTTCATTGTTACCATTTTTGGGAAAGGTAATTGAAAGAGCAGTCACCATTCAACTCCAAGGAATCTTGAATGAAACGAATTAAATAGATCCATTTCAAATGGTTTTAAGGCAGGCTATGGAGTTGAGATGGTCTTGGTCGCCTTAGTCGATGATCTTCATCTGGGCACCAACAGGGGAAGTGTGACCCTGCTGGTGCTCTTGGACCTCTTAGCAGCCTTCAATACCATCGACCATGGTATCCTTCCAGAACGCCTAAGAGAGTTGGGAATCGGAGGCTCTGCTTTGCAGTGGTTCTGGTCCTACCTCTCGGGTAGATTCCAGACGGTGTCTTGGGGACAGTTATTCGGCAAAGAGGGAGCTCAGGTCGGGCGTCCCCCAAGGCACGATTCTGTCCCAGTGCTGTTCAACATTTACATGAAGCCTCTGGGCAAGATCATCCGGAGACATGGGGCGGGGTGTCATCAGTACAGTGATGACACCCAAATATATTTCTCTATGTCTCAGAATGATGCAGTGACTCAGGAAGGCATCTCTCCTCTGAATGCCTGTCTTGAATCGGTAATGGACTGGATGAAGGAAAACTCAAGTTGAATCCAGGTAAGACGGAGGTACAAGTAATAAGGACTCCCAATCCGGGAATGGAGTTATGTCAGCCAGTTCTAGATGAGGTCACACTTCCCTTGAAGGACTCTGTCCACAGTTTGGGGGTGCTCCTAGACTCGTCTCTTCATCTGATGGCTCAGGTGGATGCAATGGTCAGGCGCACTTGCTTTCAGCTTCGGCTGATATGCCAACTGTGCCCCTTCCTGGAGCGGGAAGACCTTGAAACAGTAGTACGTGCACTGGTAGCCTCTTGGCTTGACTTTTGTAATGCACTCTACATGGGGCTACCTCTGTGTCAAGTTCGGAAACTTCAACTGGTACAGAATATGGCAGCCAGGCTGGCTACTGGCACATCTAGATTTGCCCACATTACACCAGTTTTAAAACCCCTTCACTGGCTGCCTGTTAGTTTCCAGGCAAGATACAAAGTGTTGGTTTTAACCTTTAAAGCCCTACATGGCTTGGGTCCTGACTTCTTGCGGGAACGCCTTCTCCCATATCATACTCTTCGTTCTGCTGGGAAGAATCTGTTTCAACCAAAGAGGACTAGACGTTTGGCAGTGACCCAGCGTTCCTTTTCAGCAGTTGCTCCTAGGCTCTGGAGCTACCTGCCAGATGAGATCCATCAGATTACCACCTTGGAAACCTTTAAGAAGGCTAATTAAGATGGATTTCTTTCGGCAGGCCTTTCCAGACTAGGTCCACCTCTATTTTCCTGCCTCCCCCCTTCCACTTCTCTCCCCTTTCCTCCATCCCTTTTCCTATCCTATCTGGTCTCCGCTTTACATTTCTTTTTTTCCAAATCTTCCACTCATTTTAACTGTGATTTTATACTACTGTTTTAATATCTTTCTGGTTTAATCTCTTTTTAGTACTACTATGTTTTTATACTGGGGGAGGGATAGGGTTTATACTGGGGGAGGGATAGGGTTTTTTAGAATTTTAACTGTATCTTGTTGTATTGTTGTAATCCGCTTGGATTCCAAGTGATTAAGTGGAATAATAATAATAATAATAATAATAATAATAATAATAATAAATATTCCACTTAATTAATTGGAATCCAAGCAGATTCCAAGTGATATTATTATTATTATTATTATGTTACAAAAATAAAACGAAACCACAAAAATGAGCCTTTAAAAGGACCTGACCCCCAATGGCAATTTTCATTTGGAACTTTTGATTTTTTCTGTTAAAAGGGGGGCACAGCTTATGTAACAACTGTGAATAGTAGCTGCTTGCTCAGTACTTCTCTCTGGGCTGTGACTGTAGGTTTATAGGTATAAATCAGTGTCAAGAAGGTTTCTGGTGCATTTTTGACTTTTGTCAGGGGAGAAGTGTTTAACCTGATTCAATTCCTGGATTCATATATTGTTGGATAGATTACTATCTTTTTTCACCTTCCTTCCATATTCGTTTTATGAAACAAAAATAGCACACACAAAACAATCAAACTGAGTAGAAGAACTCTTTTCAAACACAGTAGAACAGCAAGAACAGCTGATAACACATCAAACAACGTGGTATTTAGGGAAAACAAGGGCACATAGTAACATTAATATGAGTGAACATATTAATATGAGTGACTGTTTCCTCCTGTTGGAAATGAAGTGTGAAATAGGAATGACATGAAGGAAGCATAAGGACAAAGACTCAAGGTTCTAGATGGAAGAGGTAATTCTCTCTTTCCCGCCACACAACCATCCCAAGAAGATCCCTTTACCCCTGCTGTTTGCATAAAACTAGGCTACGTATGCATCAAACAGGTAGCTGGTTGCTCTCTACCTCAGCTATTAATAGAAAAGCACATTCTATGCACATGGAGTTGGGGATAGGGAGTTAGACACGGCCATGTGTATGTGTGTGTTGCTCATCCGTTCTTTGTGACACCTGTAGGTGGGTATGCAGTGGAAGGATATTTGCTGGTTACTTGTCATGACTCACTCCTTCTTATTAAAGCCTTATCTTTTTTTCTCTTTTTTCAAAGGGAGAGATTGTTTACAGGAGCTGCCTGTGTGAGGCTAATATGATGCTTTTGGAAAAGCCAGCTGTATAGATGAGCACATGTGCTTTGTGCCAGCCATGTAGAGCATAATTGGATGGGAAGTGGAAAGGAGGTAGAAACTACAGCGTTTTAGTTCAGCTCAGCTTTCTACATTTCACAGATTGCTTGGGCTAGTTGGAGAAGGAATGGACTTTAGAAGGAGTATGTTATAGGTTATGATTTCTGTCATTTTCTGCATCACAGAAATGATTTTTTCAAGACCACTCAACAATGATTAGAACAACAACAATGGCAGCAACAACAGCACAATTGTGACTTTATTTTCCTAATTTCATCTTCTGAAGCCCTGAATGCTCTGCTTATGGCTTAACCATGACTCATTCCTTTTTGTTTGTTTGCTTGTTTCTATGAGCATTTGTTTACTGTTCAGTAGGCAGCAGATCATAAAGGGGAGAGAAATGCACATGTAGACTGAAGCACTGGCCACAGACTCAGAGATGGATATTGGAAGGGGTAGGGCATGAAAGAAGACTGAATCAGAAAACTTATATTTATACATGTGGTTTATCATATTTTTAACTAAGTGAAATCAAACGCATTAAAATATAAGTAGTACCCCTCCTGGTAATCTTGTAAATTTTATTTCATCTGGGGTTTAAAATCCACCGCCTGCACTTTGTTGTTGTTAACTGCAACAGTGATGTCATTTGGGTTGGCTTTACCCAGTGTGGTAACTTATGGTGTCACTCTCTCATTGAACCTCTCCCATACAACTCTGTACCAAACAGGGAAAATAAGAGGGGCTGAGATGTTCTGTGTTGATATGCCTAGCTATTATTATTATTATTATTATTATTATTATTATTATTATTATTATTATTAACCTTTATTTATGAAGCGCTGTAAATTTACACAGCGCTGTACATGCAATCTTTTTAGTTAAGACGGTTCCCTGCCCTTGGGTTTACAATCTAAAAAGACATGACACAGAAGGAGAAGGGAGTGGTGGAGGGAAAGGGTAAGAGGTCCAGCAGTTCCTCTCTACCTCCAAGGCCTGGACCAAGGCAGATCGACTGGAGGGAGGGCTTGGCTTCATAATGGATGGTTAATCATTTTCCAGGGAAAATACATACTCTCAAGTAGGATAATGCATATACAGTACACAGCAATACAGGAAATGGTTTGATAAACAGGCACCAAAAGAACATCAAGTAGTAAGCGACAATTATGCAATGCCTGGGAAGGCTTCTCTGAACAGGATGGTTTTCAACTCCGTTTTGAAACTGGTTAAAGAAGTGATGGCTCTTGCTTGTGGGGGAAGAAGGTTCCAGGAGTGAGGGGCAGCAAGTGAAAAGGGGCGAATCCGGGCTGGGGCAGAGGAAATCCTGGGCTGTGACAGCAGGCCTTGACTATCAGAATGGAGGGCCCAAGTGGGAAGGTGAGGAGAAAGAAGGTCTGATAAGTAAGGAGGGGCCAGTCCATGGAGGGCTTTAAATGTCGACAGCAGGAGCTTATACTGAATGCGGAAAGGGAGGGGGAGCCAGTGAAGGGATGCCAACACAGGAGAGATGTGGTCAGAGCGGTGGGTGGAAGTGATAATGTGTGCAGCTGAACACTGAAGAGAGATTAAAGGACGGAGGTGAGAACGAGGAAGCCCAGCCAGGAGGACGTTACAGTAATCCAGTCGTGAGACCACTAGGGCATGGACCAGGATCTTGGCAGTAGAGGCGGAGAGATATGGTCGGATTTTGGCAATATTGTACAAAAAGAATCTATAAGCCTTGGCTGTGGTCTGGATCTGAGGGATACACGACAGAGAAGAGTCAAAGATAAAACCAAGACTGCAGGCTTGCTGGACAGGTTGAATAGAAATGTTGTCCACAGAGACAGAAAAGGAGAGTTGAAGGGTGGGCTTAGGAGGAAAGACAAGAAGCTCTGTCTTGGACATGTTGAGCTTCAAACGCCGATGGCGCATCCACTGCGAGACAGCTGTGAGGCAAGACGAAACTTGCTGTTTAAGGCTTGGAGAAAGGTCAGGGGCGGAAAGATACAACTGGGTGTCATCGGCGTACAGATGGTAGGAAAAGCCAAGAGAGCTAATGAGTTTTCCTAAGGACAGTGTGTAGAGAGAAAACAGAAGGGGACCCAGAACAAAGCCCTGGGGAACTCCAACAGATAAGGGAGCAGGAGGAGAAGTTTGGCCCCCTGCAACTACTGCAAAAGATCTGCCAGACAAGTAAGATCTAAACCAGTCGAGAACAGAGTCTGAGAACCCAAGGTCAGAAAGTATATCAACTACTGACTGCACCAGCTCATGATTGTAGACTTGTGGTTCCTGAAGTGTGTATGCAAGTTGTTTTGCCCATGTACTTCAGATGGCATCCTGTATGTCTGCAAATGATCACATAAATAAAAATGAAGACCAGCAAATGATATATTGTTTGATATAGTAGAGCCTGCCAGTCACTGTGTCCTAAAAATGATAGTCTGCTTAGGTCTCTCTCTGGCTTTGCTTCGCAAACGAAGATTCAGGAAGGACTCATCCCACGCTTTGTACAAGCGCGTTAATGACTAAAAAGGACAATCCGGGATAAACAGGTCTGGTTGCAGAAAGCACAGCAGAAAGTCTCCTTGGGTGATGCTTCCGGGTTGCGGTTCTTTCTGCATTGTCGTTTCTCTTCGAGACTCGTTTGGTGTGAGCTTTCAAAAAAAGCTGAAGCATTGCTTAGGTACTTCTTAGGTACTTACAGGCAATACAGCGGGCCCCAGGTATCCATTGGGGTTTGGTTTCAGGATCCCCCATGGATTTCAAAATCTGTGGATGCTCAAGTCCCATTATAAACAATAGAGTAGTAAAATGGGGTCCCTTATATAAAATGGCAAGATCAAAGTTTGCTTTTTGAGTTAAAAATTTTTTTCCAAGCTGTGGATGGTTGAATCCATAGATATGGAGGGACAACTGTACAGTGCTTTGGATCATAGGGTAAGATCCTATTGTGCCTGGTGTATATATAGATGTCTGTCTTTCTGTCTATCTAGACCCAAAGTAGAGATGCTTTTAGTTCATTCAAATACCTTCACATGACTGCAACTATGTGTGATTTTTAACCTAGATAATATAAGGCTTCCTACTGGACACAAGCCTGAGGTTGCCTTATTCCTTTGGATCCCCTGTGAACCCAGCAAGTGCCTCTATGTTTTAGAAGTGCTTGCCTGATACAAGCCAGCTGGACACTTTCTGACTAAAGCATCCACTCACTCTTACCTGCAAAACTCTGCTCTTTCTCCTGCCCATTTCCTGTTACTGAATAGCTAACTGATTTCAGTCACATTTGGCAGGGGCCATAATTTGATTCTAGCTTTGTCTTTGGCAGAAGTGATGCTTTTCTATGAGGTCGGGGTGTATGCACAGCAGTGAATCTCACTGGTTATCTCTGGGTATCATCCATGGTGTGTGTGTGTGTGTGTGTGACAAAAGATGCAATCATTTATCTATACAGCTACTTGACTAGCACATTTTAAAAAAAGAAAAGGAAAGAAATGTAGCTAAACCAAGGCGCCTGGATTTTAAATCTACATAGCTACATTAAAATCAATGGTGATTAAATCAGCTTTAAGTCCTTTAATGTACTTTTGGGTTTTGGGAGCTGTAGATTGATCGAGTATCAGTGTTGAAAGATGCTATATACATTTCTTTCACATAAGACTTGAGTGTGCAGACAATTAATTGAATAGACTAATTCAAAACCTTTTCAATAAATTCAATTGAATTCATCAATTTAATAAAGACTCCCACAATTTATAGGGGAACTGATTTTAAAGGGAATCTTTATTCATTTTTAATTAGAGCAGTTATTAAAATGCAGGTTATATAGGTTATATACATTGTCTCTCCCACATAGAGAAAATGTTCCTTTAATGGTGGTGCTTGTTTGCTGTGAGCATCTTAAAAATAAGATGAACTTATCATGAGATTTTCATGCAAGATTTGTTCAGAGGGGTTGTGCTGGTGCCTCCATATTAAATGCTCAGAAAACCTTAATTCAGGGGCATCACAAGGGATGTGTGTGGACCACACCAGGTGATACCTTAAGGCTTGTAATGTAGGGGTAGGGGAGGCAGTCAGTGTGTGTGTGTATGTGGGGGGGGGGGTTGACACCATGAGTTACCGCAGCAGATGATGCCAACCCTAGTGATGCCACTACCTTCAAGGGCACTCTGACATTACCTCTTACAGCAGGGATGGGCAAAGAACAACCTGTAGGTTTGATATGTCCTTGGAAACCCATAGTGCAGCCTCTAAAGTTGTTCAAAGCCCTAGCTTACCTATTTTTTTTTTAATGCACTGATTTTTGAGTGGTTTGTTTGGTCATAAAATCATCCAAAGCCACCCAAAATGGGCCACAAATGCCTCAATTATCTTGCTTCAGTGCCAGATTGCATTTCCTCAAAAGAACAATAACAACATGGTGACCAGCAGGGATGTTTATGTCTGGTATGTGAAAATGTGCAATGAAGTCAACCAAAGAAGAATGGGGTAAAGAGTGGTTCCCTCCCTCTTTGAAGTTGCCCACCCCTCTCTTACAAGAAACAGAAAAGATAGGCCAGAATTTTGGACATATTACAGATGAAACATAAAGCTGGGAGTAAACCAAGTGAGTCTAGAGGTGATTAGAGATGAAATGGATGGTCATGGTCGTTAACCTCACAGCTGATAAAGTGCAGTGATCAAGAATTCATATTTCACTTCAACATGGGTATACTGAGTGATCTGAGACAAATCACTGTCTCTTTCTTTTAGCAACACCTGTTAACAATAGGTGTCTGTTTGTACTTCCATGTCTTACTGGACTGTGGCCACACTGGCTGTGGGAGATCCTAGGACATGTAGTCCCAAAGAGTCACCTTTCTAAGCTCTACAAACAAAATCCATCAGTGATACCTTTACTGACCAACTGAAATGCACAACATACTTGTTGCAAGCTTTCAAAGTTCTATGGCCTTCTCCATCGGACAAGATGTTACAAACCAAACAGGAGGAAAAAAAACAACAATTGGAGATGTTAATTGGAGACTTTCTAAGCTCTGTTATTATTTTTGTAAGACTTGCTGATAACTTACTGAAAGTACTAAGAAAACTCAACAAGTATTGTACTCACATGAAATATTATCCTCCCAGTTCTGTTACAGAAGTGTATTAGAGCCTGTGGTTTTACACACAGAAAATGTTGCATTCAGTCCCTGGCTTCTCCAGTAAAAAGGTCAGGGAGCAGGTGATGAGCAGGATCTCTCCCTGAGACCTCAGGTTGTTCCTGTCAGTCACCACAGATTAGGGATGGGCAGAATGGAGACCTGGATAGACTGGATGATTTGCAGAATCTCAGCAAGGGTTTATGAGGCAACAAGGGTTTCTGAGTCAGTCATGTTGAATAACATTCTCCTCAACATCTCCCCCATGCCCACTGCACAAATTATACTGCTGAAAAAGAAGGGTAGTTGGGGTGACTGGAGGCCCATTCATACCATGTAGATGTAGCACTATGATTTCACTTCAACTTCCATGACTGCATGCTATAGAATCTGAAGTTTGGTGAAAAGCACCAGAAGGACATAAAATAATTCCCTGTGGTCCCAGTTCCACACTCCAGTTGGTGGATCTTGTGGTTCTAGTTAAAAAATACCAACAAGGTGATGGAAATCTGTCCATTCTTGCTGTCAATGGCAATGGGCTAGGTAGACCAATGGCTTGATTTAGTGTAAGTCAGCTTCTTAGGTTTGTTGTTATGTGCCTTCAAAGCATGTGACCCTACGGGGAAACTATTATGTGGTTTCCTTAGCAGATTTGTTCAGAGGAGGCTTGCCACTCCCTTCCTCTGAGGGACTGTGACTTGCCCAAGGTCATCCAGTGGGTTTCACAACCGACCTGGAAATCAAACCCTGATCTCCAGGATCCCAACTGATAAACCAAGCTGTTTGTGTGCGGTGTGCACACATAATCCTGCTGCCTGTCTGCCAGGGGAGATGTGGATCTCTGCCCTATGATGCTACCGCACTGAAGTTCAGTATTAAATGACCACAGAGTTTCACCCTCCTGTTTCCTGTTTCAGCAATAGCTGGTTAAAGCATCTAAAATAATTCTTAAAAGCATCTTTTCTTTTCTTTTTGTTTCCTTTGAATTCTTTCTGCAAGGGAACTAAGGCATGAAATGATAAGCACAAGCGAACCAAACCTTCATGAAGAGCAGTCCTAATTCCTCTTCCTCCTTTTTATTTCCTTGATTTGAAATGCAAAATGTTGGAAAACAATGGCCACATTCCTGCATGTGCTACAGACATGATATTCAAAGAGGTCTCTGGGTGTCTTGTTACAGGTGAGCATGTTTATTGGGCCATAGTGGAGCCTTGCCAACTTGTCAGATGACCCCAAAAGTGGTGGTTTGTGAGCAACCCACTTCAGTTTTTAAAATTCTCTCCTCCCTCCCCCCAATTTTCCTCACATGTTCTTTTTTTTTTAGAATAAAATTTAAAGCAGAAACTTTCTGGTTGCCTTGCCAAAGTCAATCAATGAAGTCTATGGCCTGTTACAGACTGCCAAAATAAAGCTGCTTCGGGTCTCTTTGGAGGTATGCTGTTTAAATGATGCACGCATCCTAAGAATCCAGAAGCTGCACCAAAGCTGCACTCCAGTGCTTAGGAATGGAGTGTGGCTTTGGCGCGACCTCCAGACTCTTAGGACCCATGCATCATTTAAATAGCATACCTCCAAAGAGACCCGAAGCAGCTTTATTTCGGCAGTCTGTAACAGGCCTATCTCTCTAAACTTTAGGTTGCTTATCACCCTTCCAATCCACCAGGAGCTGCATCCCTTTGCCACTGTGTGGCTGGCAGAAAAAGTTCCCTTTTAAAAAATCCATTATACATTAAAACAAGCTTTGGATGGGAGACAATTAGCGTTTCCAGAACCACCCGCCTGGCAATACTAATTGTCTCCCAAGTATTAATTTGCTCTTTTTCACCCCCACAGCCTTGTTTTCTTGTGTTTCACCCCAGTTCACAGAGGTAGAGATAGTAAACAGGTTTCAAGAGAAAGTTGGAGGACAATTTTGGTCACCTGGTTGTTGGTCTTATCACTGGTCAGATCTTCGATGTTCAGCTCAGAGCTTTCTTTCAGCACATAAGGCAACTGCTACTATCAGACAGTAGGAAGCTTCTGAATTAGTCAGAGGTGCTAAAGATAGCAAGCCTTTGGCCTTTCTACTTTTACCTGCTACCTTCTGCTTCTAGCCTGAGCTTAGCGACTCCAAGGCAAAAAGACACCTGGGACACTTCTAAATCTAGTTGGCTGTAAGAACTATCATAGACAGTTTTTTCTATGGGACACAATATGAGATGGTGCACAGTCCTGAGGATGTAAATATTCACATTTTTTGCCTCACATGCAGTAATGAAGAGTTTTCATAATCTGCAGAAGTAGACCCTGCACCCTCTGCACAAGTAGACAAATGATTTTGCACTGTTGTTTTTGTTGATCTTTCCATCAAGTTGACTTTGGGTGCATCCATGATGCAGAAGTAATGCAGTTTGACCCCACTTCAAGTGCTGTATCTTTGTCCTATGGAATCCAGGGATTTGTAGTTTCACAAGGCATTTAAACTTCTCTGCCACATAGTGCTGGTGCCACCTAAAACTACAAATTCCAAGGTTCTGTAGGATGGAGCCATGGTCGTTAAAATGATGTCAAACTGCACTATTTCTACAGTGTAGATGCACCATTTGACTCATGGTAACCATGGCCTGTTACAGACAGCCAAAATAAAGCTGCTTCGAGTCACAGTGGAGGTATGGTGTTTCAATGATGCATGTGTCCTAAGAGTCCAGAAGCCGCACCAAAGCCACGATCCAGTCTGGAGTATGGCTTTGGTGCGACTTCTGGACTCTTAGGACGCATGCATCATTGAAACACCATACCTCCACTGTGACTCGAAGCAGCTTTATTTTGGCTGTCTGTAACAGGCCCATATGAATGACAGACTTCCAATTACCTCAGTCATTAGCTTCCTCAGGTCTTGCAAACTCTGGGCCACAGTTTCTTTGATTGAAATCAATCCACCCATAGTACAAACTCCCTCTTTGCCTATTCCCTTCCACTTTGCACAGTTTCTGCTTGCTTTTCATACTTCAGAAAATCTATGGGGAATTTTTCTTGCGCAGAAATACATGAGGTTTTTTTGTTTCTGTTTTTACAGAAAACCTTTTTTCACAGAAAAGCCATGTACATCTCTGCTCAAACAACTTGCTTATGAAGTGCAAAAAATCCCATTTTTCTCACTGGCATTTTCTGAACGTTGGGAAAGGATTCATTCTCAAAGTGAATGATAACACACATTCTTACCATTCTTAATATGCATGTTGCAAATAATTTTTAATTCATACTTACAGCAGTCCTTTAATGGGATTCTTTCTTTGCTTCCTAAGCAGTTTTGTTAACTGTGCACTTGGCTTACAATCTGCCTGGCTATGCATTCAAGTCAAGACCTGTGCTAGGATAAGTACAGCTCTTTGTGAAGATGGTCTTCAGTGCCATTTCTGTTTTAAACCATTATTTACAGTATTAATTGTCTTTATTGTGCTTGGTGATGTAGCCTTAAAACAAAGCTTTTAATTTTTTTTTTTAAAAAAAAATTAATGTGAGCATTGAACTAGAATTGGGAAAAAGAACAATATTTTAAAACTTGATTGGTAGAATTTTGTTATTGCTGCAAATGCACAAAAAACATGTAGACTTTTGTTTTGTAAAAAAGGGCCAACTTTGCTACTTCCCCTGCCCCCAGCATACTACTTAGAATCAATGAACCTAGCTTGGAACCCCCTTTCACTCAATGTCTAGGATGAGTCCAGTCTTAGGGGCAACAGCAATGAGATTTGGCTGCTCAATTTCCAGTAAAGCTGAATTCTCATATTTGCCTGTTAAGTCAACTGGGTGAAATGCTGTGTAAGGCTGAAATTGACAAGGGGGCGGTAACCTGGTGAATTATTGCTATGAGGCAACAGAGAGGCAGCATGGTATAATGACTTGGGCATTGGATTATGACTCTGGAGATGAGGGCTCAAAGAGTTTTAATCCCTTCACCCTCAGCCATGGAAACCCACTGGGTAACCTTGGATAAGTCTCAAGCCTCAGGTGAAGGCGAAGGCAACTCCCATTCTGAACAAACCTTTCCAAGAAAACCCTGTTAGGGTTGCCTTAGGATTGGCATAAATCAGAGTGACTTGAAGGCACAACAGCAACAACAACAATTGAGGCAACAACCAAGCTTTCCAGATATATTCATAGAAAACATTTTCCACATCACTTGCAAAGGGGGAAGTGTTGTCAGGTTTTCAAAATAGCAATAAGGAACACTTGAAATTCATGACATGCAGGGTTGACAATCAGGAAGTTACTAGAAACAAGTTCTACTTAAATAGCAAATGATTTATATGTGTGTTTCTCTGCAAAATTAATATTGTGCACATTCATAAGTTGCATAATGTACATATTTCTGTCTTTATGAAGGGCCTAAACCCAAAAATATCTTTGGTTTTTTTTTTTTTTTTTGACATCTTGCTCAGTTGATACAAAAGGAAAAGCTATCCAATTCTCAAGTAAGTTTCTGGGTTTTCAGCAAACACACCTTGCACATTTTCAACATTTCACAAGGACATTAATGACAAGGCAGAGCCACCACCCAAGCAAACTGTGTGCGTTTGTGTGTATGCTTGTAGAGCTTTCATGTCACCTATCAACTTATGGTGATTCCATGAATGCTAGGATTTTTTTGGATTATTACCATACTGCATAGTTAATCCAATTTGTTATTACGTTAACTGCCATGGCTCAATGCAATGGAAAACTGGGATTTGTAGATGGCTATGGCATCACAGACGATTAAATAGCTCAAAAAATTATAAATTCCAGAATTCTGTAGCACTGAGTCGTGACAGTTAAAGCAGTGTGAAACTGCAAAAATTCTGCAATGTAGATGCAGCCTTAGGCAGGGCAAGAGATAGTTCGTCTTCCTCTGAAATTATAACATTGAAAAAAAAGATTCTGAGAGGGAATCATTATTATTATTATTTATTATTATTCTTTATTTATTAGCGCTGTAGATTTGCACAGCGCTGTACATAAAAACAACAAATATAAAAGAGTAAACCTGCCTATGGCGTACAATCTAAGAAATGATACGATAATACAAATAAAATACATAGCATTACAGGAAATGGTTCAATAAAACAGGCAACAAAAAGAACATCAGATAGCAAATGACAATCATGCAATGTCTGGGAACGCTTCTCTGAACAGGATGGTCTTCAACTCCATTTTGAAGCTGGTTAAAGAAGAGATGGTCCTTGTTCACGGGGGAAGAAGGTTCCAGGAGTGAGGGGCAGCAAGTGAAAAGGGGCAAATCCAAGATGGGGCAGAGGAAATCCTGGGTTGGGACAGCCGACTTTGACTACCAGAACGGAGGGCCCTAGTGGGATGGTCAGGAGAAAGAAGGTCTGATAAGTAAGGAGGGGCCAGCCCATGGAGGGCTTTAAACGTCGACAGCAGGAGCTTGTACTGAATATGGAAAGGGAGGGGGAGCCAGTGCAGGGATGCCAACGCAGGAGAGATGTAGTCAGAGCGGTGGGCGGATGTGATAATGCGTGCAGCTGAATGCTGGACAGAAATTAAAGGACGGAGGTGAGAAAGGGGAAGCCCAGCCAGGAGGATGTTACAGTAATCATGAGACCACTAGGGCATGGACCAAAATCTTAGGGATGAAGGGGAGGGAAGGAAATTCTGCCCATACCATGGCCAGCCCTGAGTATATTTAAAGAATGACTGGGCATGGGAGTGGTAACAACAGTTACCAGCCATGAAATCCAGAAACAGAATAGCTTGACATTTACTGGAACTTCTGGTTCATCTGATGAAGCCCTGAGTTTGATGGGATTTACTCTCTTAAGTGTGCTTAAGCATACAGTTTTAGGGTGTTGGATTATGCATTCTCAGTACTTTAATGGCACGCAATTGCCTTCTATTCATTTACAGTCTTCTGCTGAACTTGTCAAGAAAAGGCTGTGATAAGTTCGCCTTAGATTCACCATAGTTTGAAAATGACTTGAAGGCACACATAATACATATACAAACACACACACACACACACACACACACTCACTTACTCTCTCTCACACAGACTTTAGATCTGTAACATGAGTTGCAGAGTTGCAGTGTGTGGTGTGCGCAGCAGGGACATGGGTGTTCATGGGCAGAACCTGGGAGTATGTGTAGTATTAGAATCTGATGGTTCCTGTGGTTAGCAATGATGACAGCAAGAACTGGAATAGCTGAGAATAGACACTTGGCTCAAAAGACGACAGCTGACAATACAGCAACGCATCTCAACTGGGCATTTGACTGACAGCGACACATCTCTTCTGTCCTTCTAGCAGTAGCTTAGATCTCATGACATTTACAATCAGAGTTATTTTCTGCAACCCAAATTTAGATGGTGATAGGGTGTGTTTAATAAGAAAGAAGAATAGGTCTTCAACAAGGAGACATTTCTGGTCGGAAACAGAAATGTGTTACTGCAGGAACAGAATTTACTTCAATATTTAGAATATTCCTGTCTCTTGATATTTTTGTATTGCTGCCTCTTTGCTTAGATTTAAATAAGAAGTAGTGTTTGTAAAATCCATACAGGGCTGTTGATGACTGGGGCCCAGGGAAGTTCTTCATTCATAGGGTCACAGTATGCTGAAGCTGACTTGATGGCAAATAAAATCAAATAAAGATTATATTCAGTTATAAAAGTAAGCTTCTTTCATTCCCTTGATTTGACTACTTTATCATGGCTATTCTAGAAGATCAGCTGGATATGTGGTGAAAGAGTCAATGTCAGCTGGCACTAACCTTTTCATCATAGGGTCTAGTTTTAGAATGGTGACCAGAAACCAAAGACTTTAGTTTTTTGTGGGTTTTTTGGGCTATGTGGCCATGTTCTAGCAGAGTTTCTTTCTGACGTTTCGCCAGCATCTGCGGGGCATAGAGCCAGCAAGATGCTGGCGAAACACAGAAAGAAACTCTGCTAGAACATGGCCACATAGCCCAAAAAACCCCACAAAAATATGGATGCCGGCCATGAAAGCCTTTGACTAAGCTGAAGACTTTCCTCATTATTGTTGATGTCAACAGAAGCACTCAGGAATTTCTCTTAAATTTTCATGCCATAGTAAAATACACTCCAAGACAGTAATTTCCCTTACTGTAGATTGCAGTATTTTATACAGTACCACCTATAGTCCAGTTACTGAGACAATGAGACACAGAACAGGACAAAGGAGGATGGAAATTGTGGTGTGTACTACTAAAAGGAGAACATTTGACAACTGAATTTGGTTTAAATAGCATCGTGTTCTTTTTAAGGCTTTACCATATGTGTTACTGAGCCCTTGAGAAATGTCTGTTGTGCAGCCTCTTCTGGATGCATATAGGATTTATACACAGCATTGAATAGGAGCATATACCAATTTAACTGCCATATACTCAAACAATATTGTCACACCATCTTTCTTCACCATCATTATCTGCAACATTAAAAAGATTGTGCCTGGGAGGAATGTCTGGATAAGAATGTCATCTGTTTCAAAATAATAGTAGATCTTTTCTAAAAAAAGTTCCTGAGCTAGTAGTTATTGATGATCATCTTCAGATTTTTCCATTTAGAGCTTTTATATGGCCAGCTCATCTTATACAACAATAGGACCTTTCCCTATAGGGAAGCTCATGAAGCTACAATGTCTTGTGTGATATCGGTTGTTCAACTGTATATTGGCATAGTCATACCTTTTCTATAACCAGATGGAATGATTGCATGACTTATATTTATATATGGGCTTGTACTACAGGGTCTGTTATAAACATGATGGGAATATGTGAGTATTCCTCCCATACCACATATATTAATAACCCAATGTTACATTTTGATATGGGAAGGGTCAATCCTTAGATGCATAGAGGGAAGGACATAGTTTGGTGGCCAAAACCATATGTAATGAGCAGAAGATCGCAATTTCATTCTCAACACCTGCAGTTAAAATAACTTCTAGTACTATGGCTAGAAGAGACCACTGCTTGATATCTCAGAGAGCTGCTGAAATCCAAAATTCTGGAAGAATTAATGTTTGGATTTTGTATAGCCTATCATCAAAAGGCTTTTTCATTTTATCCAGATAGGGCAATACCTATTCTGAAATTAGAAATGGGATAGTGGAACGAAAGGGTCAGTTCTTGCATGCTGAAGCTAACTTTTAACATCAAGGTTTTCCCCAGTCCTGAAGAATGTCCTGCTCTTTTCTACATTGGAAGTTGAATATAGCAAGATTTTATTCATCACATATTACAGTATCATTTAGTCAAATGTTAATGCTTCATTTTTCGTTGAATTTTTTTGGAGGGGCTGCAGCTGCAATGCAGTAACAATGCAATTTGACACTGGTTTAACTGCCATGGCTAAATGTTACTGAATTCTGTGGTTTGTAGTTTTATAAGATATTCCATCTTCTCTGTCAGAGAACTGTGGTGACACAATAAACTACAAATCCCAGGATTCCATAGCATTGAGCCATGGCAGTTAAAGTGTTAAAGTGCATTATTTCTGCAGTGCAGATGCAGCTTTGGTATTTACATCCATGCAGGAACTGCCTCTACTCATTCCTAGGCACCTACCAACCTCTTTGTAATCATATGGATTAGAGGAAATTCTTTAGATAACATCAATATGCTTTCAGGAGGCAACCACAATGTAACTGTACATAAGTGGGGACCTGCAATGAGGACCAATGCTGTTATGTGTGTATCCAGGTGACAAAGATAGAGAAAAATCTTGGTGACACTGCAGCCTAAATAAGAGCAGTTTATTATAATGCACTGTGGGTATTCCTTCCAAATTCTGTGTCCTTCCCTTCTTGCTACTTACGTAAGAAATTTAAGCACAGCTAAGGACATTCTGTACTGTCAGATGATGTCCATCAAGTCAAGGTAGTGTCTTTAGCATATAACATTATGTCAGACTTGGGGGCAGAATCTGAGTTCAGTTCAGGGCAGCACGATGCAGCATCACTGTTTAGTCATCCTGGCACATCTCCAAGCTGGAGTTTTTCACCCTGCGTACACTGATTTGTTCTAATTAGCTCTGATGTCAAGTTATATGAATGCCCCAGAGCTGACGTAACAGTTTATAACTTCACTTTGAAGCGTCATAGATTTTATTTCCTCACTCTTGGATCTGGATATTTCCTGGAATCATATTAGGAAGTGCTATAAGCCCTTCTGACCCAAACTATGGGCTGGGCACATTCCTGGTTGTTCTATAAATCCAGAACGGAGGTCATAACATTTTTGGCATGTTACTAAAGAGTTAGAAAAGAGAAAAAAGATGTGTTCCTTAAATCTAATGAGTGGAAGACATGTCTAAAGAGAGATTTAGGCACTCCATGACTGAAATAAAACACAAAATGTTGTTTGTTGTTATAAGGATGGACAGATATGATCCTTGATTTCCACTTCCTTACCTTGTTTTGCACATGAAAGGTAGGTCAGAAGCTTCTGTTTCTCATCAGCAGCAAACTGTAGTCCGCTGTTGTGTCTGATTCAGCAGGTTATGGTTTGCATGAATTGTGGTTTACTCAGAAATCAGAATCCCATATTAAAGGTGGGTCCATGTTACAAGCAAACCATAGTTTGCCATCTTTGAATGCAGTGGCAAAGTACAATGGGCCACTAATTAGAAGTCGACACTTCTTATCTTTGCCCATTCTGTACAGAGAGAAGTAATGTGAAAGGTTGAGGTTCACACTTGCTCATCATGCTCACTCACAGTCTTCTGAATTCAAATGTTGAATCCTTGGTCAATGTTGTTTCCCCTTTGTTCCATCGCAGCAGTCACACTGATACAATCTGGTAGTGTGCTTTAAGGCCAAGGACAGATCAAAACATAACTCTCTTTCAAAAAATGGTAGATCAATACAATCTTCTGCTTCCCTTTTCTCTCACTGTTTCCCAGACATCTATGCATGTCCCACCGTAAGCAGTGCTTTCTTTATTTGTTTTTGCCTTCGGAAGACTTATTTTCTGAAATGTCCATAAATCTCCTCAACATTTCGACTGAGATCTTCTCTGTATTAATTTAAATAATCATGTATTGTTTCTCTGATATGCCTTTTAAAACATGCATACATGCCTGGCCTTCCTAATGAATGTGCCCAGTGAGGTGGCAAGACAAGTTCTAGTGGAGAATATGTCAGCAGAGATGCTATTGAGCTGCAGTAGCAGCAAAAGATCTCTGTGCAAACTCTCCTTGCAGCCTGTCTGTTAATGACAGTTCCTGTCCAGTTGTATGTAATATATTCAGCATCTGTCACCATCCTTCGAACTCAGAACTGAGCAAACAAGACTTCATATCCAAGCTTGGTAATTGAGCCCTTTCCTAGTGTTGTCAAAAATAAAACCTGCTGAGCTTTAAATCAGATCACTGTTATCTGAGAACCTGAAACATTTATGGTGAGCAAAAGTGAATGATTGGTCACTGGGCCTGATAGATGAAGGCAGGAAATGGAGAGATGTTGCACTTGTTAGATGTCTCTTGAGGACTTTTAATTATAAATGTGAACACTGAGAACAATGGAGAGAGAGGGGGAGGGAGAGAGAAAATGTATGTATTCAAGTGTCCAATTATTTACACACTCATTTCTTGGGAAATGTTATGGATTTGGCAAGTCTCAGCCTCAAAAAACAACAATCAAGGTTCTTTAAGTCTTGATGTGAATGCTGTATCAGTCCAGCAAGGATGTCAACAAATCAAACTTAACAGTAAAACCAAAGCACAACATGAGCTTATGTTCCTGTACCTGTCTTTCAACCTGGAAACAAGACCACAACCACATGATGCAAGTGATGAATTTACACCCCTTTCCAGTTTAGGGATCTGTACATTGTCCACTCTGGGTGACCAAGGTTTGAATCTCCACTTAGCAATGCAAACCCACTGGGCAACCTTGGACAAGTCACACTTTCTCAGTCTCAGAGGAAGGCAGTGGCACAATCCCTCTGAAAGAAATATTGCCAAGAAAACTCTGTGATAGTTTTGCCTTACAGTCACCATAAGTAGAAAATGACTTGAAGACATAACAGTAACAACAGTAACATTGCTTCTGCTAGGGCTGTTGATGGCAAATGTTGATAGGGAGTTTAAACTGAAAGTGAAAACCATGTCTTATATTTTTGGGGTTGTTGTAGTAAAATTAACAATTATAGCTGAGATATGAAAAGATTTTGTCTTAAGGCATGGGTGGGAAAAATTCTCTGTTCCAAGCACTGTAAGGAAAATCTCTGACAATCTGCATAGCACACATGGATGGGGCTGGATCTAGCCATGGGTCTTCTTCTTTATTGTTGTCACCCTGTCACCCCTTCTCTCACTGTACTTTCTTACCAACATTTCTTTCCTTTGTTCTCCTTCCCTGTCTTCTTTCTTCTCCCTGAATTCCTTTTTAATTTTCTCTCTCTCTTTTCTCCCTCCTGAAAACCCCACTATGGAAATTGGATTTTTCAAAAAAAGACCCTATTCAAATAAATTACTTTGCAGTGGACTGAGGGAGTAGGGTGGAGACATGTTGAAAAATATTTGATTCAGCCCATGAGCTGTATCTGTTTATAATTTCAATGGAGAAGGTATAATGAATCATAGAGTTGGAAGAGATCACAAGGGCCATCCAGTCCAACCCCCTGCCATGCAGGAAATCACAATCAAAGCATCCCCGACAGATGGCCATCCAGCCTCTGCTTAAAGACCTCTAAGGAAGGAGACTCCACTGCACTCTGAGGAAGAGTGTTCCACAGTCGAACAGCCCTTACTGTCAGGAGGTTCCTCCTAATGTTGAGGTGGAATCTCTTTTTTCTGGATCTTGCATCCATTGTTCCAGGGCCTAGTCTCTGGAGCACCAGAAAACAAGCTTGCTCTCTCCTCAATATGACATCCCTTCACATATTTAAACCAGGCTATAATAGAGTTGGGAGGTACCCCCAAAGTCAACCTCCTCTGCCATGAAGAAATCCACAGCTAAATCACTTAAGGGAGATGACCATCCAGCTTCTGTTTAAAATACCTTTAAAAGGGATATCATAAAGTGATGCTTAAGAGAACCTGGATTCTAATATGGTTGCCAGGTCAGTAGTATCCCATTCCCAGTGATCTAAGTAGCCAAACCAGAAACTAGAGGGTAGAGTCTTGCAGTTTCCCAGGAACTGTCCTTTGTGCTTTCACAGAGGTGTTGCCAGGGAAGGATTGAGAAAGAAGCAACATCTACTTCTAGGCCTGAAGTAGCAGACCTGATTGGAATCTGGGTAAATGGTCCCAGAATCAAGTAAAATGCAACCCAAAAGGTGCAGCCCAAAAGTTACAACCCAGAACTGGCAGAGTAGTGATGGGGGTTTGATGACTGAACAGGGAACAAAATAGCACTATTCCTACTAGGGTTTTCATCCTGCATAGCCTTTCCTACAACATGCATGATTCATGGAATTTTCTCCCCAGTCCTGAGCTGCTATTGCCAGGGCCTGTGCAACAAGAAACAAAATGGATAATGATACTGGCCCTCTGTGCCTCTCCTTACTCCACATGGCATGAGTACATGCACCAACCAGCAATGTCCTCTGTCTCTTTGCTCCTGGCTTTTTGGTTTGTGGATGTACTGTATGCAGTCTATATAGAAACACCTTTGTGCTGAGCCAGTGCCAGGTGGGATTGGGTAAAGATGCATGGCCAGCTCACACACAGATACTTGCTATACTACTTGCACTAATGCACTAGCAGTGGTCACCCTGCAATTTCCATCCCTGTCTAGAGACCCACAGAAATACCCCAAGACTTCAGCTAGTGCCCAGAGACCTGGTACCCCCTAGGTTCTAGTCATGCTTGAATTCTAGTCCTTTTATCACTTTATCAATTAAGCCTTGAAAACACTTCTGTTTCATTTTGCTGATAGTAATACAGTGGTGCAGTGGAGCCAGGACACACAGCCCTAGAACATTTTGATTAGTAGGGACTGTGACATTATCATCCAAACCTTTTGAATTTTCCTCTTTTCTCTGAGTTTAGTTGATGTCTCCACAATAGCTTTCCCAATAACATTGTATCATTATGAGCTATCTGTATTGTAATCCTGAGATGGCAACACCTATTAGCTTTACAAAAGACTTACTCCTAAAGAAAAACTACAATATAATATAATAAATATAATATGACATAATAAACAAAAATAATGACCATGGAGGCTCTACATAGGTTCAACCTACATAATGAGGAAATTGAAATAGTTAAAGAGTTCCTGTATCCTGGGTCAAAGATTGATAAGATTGCAGTAAAAAAATAAGAGTTAGGGATGGGAAGGGCAGCCGTAAAGTAAGCAAGAACCGGAAGTGTTTTATCTTGGGAGTGTCACTATAGGAAAAACTATGTGTTAAGGACCTGCACTTCAAAATTTACTGCTATATCACTGCAATGGAATTGTGGCTGCTGCTACAATGCAGGATTGTACTACAGATCCTATTGAAGCCTGGGATTTGTAGTTTGTTGTGGCACCGGAGTGCTCTGACAGATAAGGCTAAAAATTTCACAAAATTACAAATCTCAGAATTCAATAGCATTAGCAGTTAAGGCCATATCCAGTTGTATTGATTTTGCATTGTAGATGCAGCCTAACTTTCCTTGAGATCTAGATATATAATACATGTAGATATTTAATGCCAGGGTTGCTTGGCATATGATATTCAGAATGATTCTTCTGAAGGCCACCTGCATATGGAGCATGTAAGAAAGTGGAACAGGAAGCACCCAAGCCATTCTGTAATCCTCTTCTGTCCATTCCCTCCATCGTTAAAATCTATAATTAGAGGCAATGTGAACAGCCCCTGTAACTGAGGCTTCCCTAAGGGACTGACATTGGTTCAGGGAAATGTCAATGCCTAATTTAGAAAAGCATTGGATGCAAGATAAAAGGCTTTAAGAGTCTTTTCCTTCCTTCAGTGCTTTTTGATTCCTATGCCCATTGTTGGAAAAGTAAGGCACTTTGGCTATATCTTCCCCATTTTTGGAACAAGCTTGTTTTTAAGAGGTTCAAAATGGAACAAGAAACCTGCTGGGGTCCATGCTGAGATAGAAAGATGAGAATCATAAGAACCAAAGCTGGAGGAAATGTATGGATTTTAGAGTTGCAATTCTGCTTTCTAGGAATGGTAAAGGAAGGGCTATTCCTGGAATAGAAATTGATGGCTTGTATCTTCATTTTTTTTTTTGTACAAGTAGGGCCTCCTCCAGGAGTGAAAGTGTGCCTTTTTTGAATGCACTTGTCTCCCTGTCAGTGGAAATGTTTTCTGTGAGGGGAGTAAAAAGTTAGGATCCCAATAATTTCTCTTCTGTTTAGTATATTGTTATGAAAGTTGCCTTGGGTCCCATCCTGGAAGAAAGAGGGCATACAAATAAAGTAAATAGATAAATAAAATCACCCAGATTATCCACTTGGGTTTACTATATATTTGCCCAGTCACATAAGGATGTCATGCTAGAAAACTGATGTTTGGAACCTTCCCTGTAACCTATAAAGGATTACAATTCAATACATTTGGTAGTAGGTAACAATGGTGTTCCATATGTTTGGCATATAAAAATTAATTCCCGAGCCTTCTCCTGCTTTCAATTTGGTTTTCCCTTTGAAGACTCCCCCCCCCCTCCACCATGGGTCTCACATCTGCTGTTTCAGTAGTAGTTTGATTTTAGAAAAATCTAAGGTTATATAAGTGTGACTGTTAATCGCTTGTGGATCTAATAAGGGTGACATTTCATTTTGATTTCTACAAACAATTCAACTAACATAGGTTTGAAATTGTTTAACGTACTTCTTTCAGTTCATTTGCAAGTCAAAGTAGTGTACTGTTACCTATTCCTGTTGACATTTTTATTTCAGTGGATTTAGGAGAACAGAATAACCACATAGTTTCAGTTCATTCATAGTTGCTGCACTTGAACGGCCAAAGAAGCATGAACATAAGGATAAGTACTTAAAATGAATGCTTTCCAACCATTAAATAATTAGGCTTGGAACCTTCTTAAGATGAAGAACAAAAGCTTGGAGAAATGGCCTTGCTAAATGGGAGATTCTGGGAGCTGTAGTTAAAAAAAGCTTCCAAGTGCTGTAAAATGCTTTCTTGACCAGATCAAATTTCCATCTAGTCCAGAATCCTGTTACTTGTGGTAGCCAATGACATGCCTCTAGAAAGCACACATGGAAGGCAAACTGGTAATATTTTTCCCTCTCAGAATATGGTTTTAAAAGAGATGTCATGACTAATAATAATCATTGACCCAAGCCAGTGGATCAAGGAATGCTCTCTGGATTTTAATCCAGACTTTGGAAGACCTGTCCAAGGTGGTAAACCTATTTTGGGATAGCCTATTTGGTTAGCCTCTTAAAAGTCTGGACTTTGACCCAGAGAAGATGGAGTGCCTCACAGATATGGAAGCCACCAGACACCACTGTAGATTAACCCTTCATGAATTGAACTTGCAGTAAGTTTGTGACTTCATGTTTAGCAACAATGAGCACAGGCCACATTTTTTTGGAATGGAAAGGGCCTGACCATTGTTAGTTTTTGCTGAATGGTCTTGGTCCACATCATGGATATGAATCCAGACATCAGTTGACCCACCTACCAGCCAATGGCAACCCATTTCCCCTCTTTATTGTAACATGATCCCAGGATGGTAACAGTGTGTAATAAATTGTTACTTCAAAATCAAAATGAACAAATAAATAAAACACACATTGATTAGTATTATCCATTGCGCTTCAACTACCTCTCTGGGTCTGATTGTTGATCAGTCTACTTTCCAGGGGGAAAGTATTGCATTGCTTGGGTGCCTCTACTAACAAGGCCCTGTTACAGATTCCAGAAATATGGATTTCATTTGGTGATGGCATAGATAAAAGGGCTTCCCCTGTAGACAAGGTGATACAACTCACAGATGAGATGGTGCCCTTGTCATCCATATTGCTTGTACGTACCAAATTTTCCTGTATGTTTCTTGGCTCCAAAAATGTATAAAATGCATTTAGCAATGTTTACAGAGAGGAAATGGTTTTTAAAACTTGCATTTAAAATGGGATTTAAAATCAAAATGAAGAATACAGATATGGAACAGAACAGATTTATGAGTGAACACATGCAAAAGTGACACAGAGCAGCAACAGACTGATTAATCCATCCCTGGTTTTAGCTGCTTTAGTACTGGATGTGTTTGCCAAAAGAACAGTTGTTCATCTGCTGTCCTTTAGGAAAGCTGCATCCATTGGTTATCTTACAAACAAAGCACACAACAGGACTCAAAACTGCCAAGAAATTTTGCATGCAATGTTTCATCCCTCCTTTTACTAGTCAGTAACTAGAGTCATATTTCACTACTGAGTACACAGAGGGACCAATATTTTGGAAAGTGCAGGTGTAAGTGTTGCACAAACACATTTACCTAACTGTCCCTTAAAACTAACCATATGCAGCATCTTTTGTTCTAAAATTATGTGGTCCTCCAGATGCTATTGAACTGCAACTCCCAGCAACCCTAATCAGCATAGCATTTTATGAAGCTATCTTTCATAGCTTTTGAAATGGCAGATATTTCCTTCTTTCTTTTTTAAAGAAAGTAATGTTTGCAATTTGATTCTGATTCAGTGCAAGCAAAGGGTTCTGCCAAAAGAAGCATCACCACCTCTACTGTGTCACATTTGCTTCTATAAATCCCTCAATTTACCATGTGCATGACTGTTGTTTTGATATTGAGGTTTGTGCTGTAACAGAATATATCTGATAATATTAGGGTGAAAGGTTTTCAAGAGCTGTTAGGATATGCCACAGTATCAGTGGAGCTCAAGCAGTGGTATTTTAACACTACACTGAGTGAGACATCTTATCTACTCTTCATTTTTATATCACACCCTTGTTTCACCCCCATCCCTTTGCCTTCTCAGTATAGGGTTCTTCACAGGGGTGTCACAAGTGTTTAGAGATGCTGCTGTCTTGACCTTGGGATCTACAGTTCCTGGAATCCTCCTGCTAAGATAGCCACTGGGCATGCTGGCTGAAGGATTCTGGGAGCTATAGTTAAACATGTATTTTTTTCCAAATTCTGCTGCTGCTGAAGCACAGGAGACCCAAGGCAAAGTACTGTATCCCCAGGATACAGAGAGATTATGGTCAGCCATGCAACCTGTGCACTACCTTCTAGCATGTAGAAGACAATCCAATCCAGCTGCCGAATTTGTGAATCATGATGGAAGACTATGGAAGGAGCATTTTCTTTTCTGAATCATATGTCCAGGTGCATAGTCAGCATTTTCAAAGGGGAGAAAACATGCCCAACCATGACTTCTTTGGAAGCCCCAACAATCAGCAGTGACACTAATAAAACACTGTGACCAAAGGGTGGGTGGAAATGTCTGAGAACCCCTCCTCCACTACATTGGCAACACAGTTCCAAATTCTAGAGAAATTACCATATTAAGTTTGTTGCAATAGCAAAAATCTGGTCAGCAGTGACAGCTGTCATGCACAGGTTTTTTTTTAAAATACTGCTGTTCTAGAGTACAAAGTCCAGTCTGACTTTTAGGTAGAGTCTGGTTTTGAATGTTGTGAATGGGCTCCAAATTTTGTTCATTCTCTTTAATGAGAAGGGAGAAAGAGGAAAAGTTTGTGAAGAAATGAAAAGTAAAAAGCCATCCACTTTTGAAAGCTCCTGCTCATTGCCACCCACATAATACTTCAAGGCTCCTATTTTAGTTTCCTGCCAGGGAAAATATTTTATTGCACCAATGTATTGTTTTGAAGACATAGAAGGAAGCAGCTTAAAAACCTACCTTGCAATCAAGGATGTGTTTTTGGTCAATATAATATTTTGGAAAACGTAAGAGTCAAATGGAAATTATTGTCTTTCTTCAAGGGCACGTACAGCCATAAGTGTGGCTGTGTGTTTACATGTAACAAGTAGCAACCTATTTGGATTTTCTTAAACATCTAAAGAAAATTTCGTATAAGTCTTTAGGTCGTGAGTGCCCCAAAAGTTATGTGCATGTATGCATGTGCTCACATATTCACATAGGCTTCCTTCAGGTATTTAAATAAATATATAAGCTGCTGCTGCAGTGGCGGCAGGGGTCAGAGTCTGTCATATTGTTGCCATTCCCTCCATCTTTTTTCCTGGAAGTGATTTGTGTTTTCACATGCATGGTCCCAGATTCAAAATTTGGAGTCGGCCTTCATATTGACTGGTGTGATTCTACGTTCTGTGCCAGGCTCATTTGATGATTAGTGTTATGGTTCTTGTACTTTAGGTGATGGTGTCAGCATGCTGGGTGAAAGGACTGGCTCTGTGGAAGTCTGTGCTGAAACATATGCTGAAAACCAAACTAAACCAAAATATTAGAGAATTTAAATCCCTTTCCCTCACAGAGCACTTTGTACTTATAACATCCCCCCCCCCACATTGTGTGGACAATACATTGGAACACTTCATTTATCTCTGTCTTCTTGATACTGATTTTTTGTAGTCAAAAGCATGATGCACCACCAGAGCTCTGTGAAAATGAGAGGTACAGGGACAGTGGCAAGAGAGAGTTTATTATCTCATAGACCAAATGTTACTGGATCATTGGTTCAGTATCCCACTGTGCGATTTCCCCCACTACCACACTATTTGCTCTTCCTGGGCAGCAAATTCTGGTCATCTTTCCCCTGCTTCAGTAAGTCCTGAGTGCAACATTGGCTTGTGCTATGTTCTTTTCATCAGCTATCATTGTGTGGGCAAATCTGCTCCATTAATAGCCTAAAGTTTCCATCCTGACTTTATCTGACTTTGCAATGATCCAACAGATTAAGCATGATGGAGGAAAGAGAGAGCAGAACACAAATAGCTGACTGGGAATGCTCTAATATCTGACACCACCTGTGCTTCTCTAGGGGATGGGTGTCGCTGCATGAAATCATCATTCATTAACAGTGAAATGGACACACATTACTGCTGTTGTATGCATCCTTTGCCATCTGGCTCTACACAAATTTTTGTACCAAAATATTCATGCCAAGGATGTGTCTGGATCTGATTTGGATCAGGATGTTTGTGTGGGAAGGTCAGCTGAGAGATCCACCTTGTCTTGTGCTGAGTCTTATTCCAACTCCTAGAGGCTGGGAGCTGCCTCTTGTTAACAGCTAACATCCCCTCCCCATCTGTCTTGGTGTGTATATACATCTTCTCCCTTGGTTTGAATTGAAAGCATAAGGCAATGTCTGCTTATGTCTGGAGTTGACCATCTGCTCTGTTATGTACCATTTCCCAATAAGCCTCTTGAAATGTTATCTCCAGATTTTTAGATGTAGATTTTACATCTTCCACACTGAAAATATGGTAAGGGTGATAGTTAATACAGGATGTTTTGAAAAAGTATTTTTGGCACATTACAGACGCACCGAAAGTACATGCTGAGCACGTACTAGGGTTAGGAAAGGGCGTCCCTTCCAGACGCCCTAACCTTAGTTAGTTGTTGTGATGCTTCAAATTGTTTCTGACTTGTGCTGACTCCAAGGTGAACCCATCACAGGGTTTTCTTGGCAAGATATGTGTGGAGGAGGTTTGCAGTTTCCTTCTATTACCCTCCAACATTTTGCAGATGTGGCCAAGCAATGTCAATGTGTGGCCAAGATGGCAAAATGTATTTCTGAGGATGGATGCACAAGCTAAAAGAGTGTACAGCAGTTTGATTTTTCCAGAGCCTATTGGGAAGACTTATTCTGCTCCCTCTTCTCCTCTTCCTCGTGCTGAGTTAACTGAATGCAAACTGCTTTTGCCATGCTGAATTCAGACTGAGCCAGTTGAAGTAAACTGATGACAAAGGTGAAAGTAGCAGGAGAGAGAAAATGGAACATTTAAGAAGCTGTTTAAAAAGTGGGATGAGAGAAGATTAATTAGGTTTGCCTGTGTCACATTGGAACATGTAGAGAGTATGGAGAGAGTGTGACTTGCTCAAAGTTACCCAGTTGGTGTTGTGGCTGAGTGGGAATTCGACCCCTGATTTCCCCAGAGTCCTAGCTGAACAGACCTCTACACCATGCCATGCTGATTCGCTGTGGTTAACTGAACCTCTGCATTTAACACATACATTTTAAAAATGGAAATAGCAGCTGTTCAGGGTGTGTGGGTACATGACTGGTAACACTTGGGATCACTGCCGGCAGGTGGTATGTTTGGTGCAATTACTCCTTTGGAGCTTTTATTTTGCACTAGGAGGAAAGCTTCCTATGGAAGGTGGCTATGGAAAATTTCCTCCCAATGCAAATAGTAGCTTTTGAGCAATTACCTTACTTAAGACTGCAGCAGTGGAAGAAAGGGTTAAATTTTCAATTCCTTTTAATTAGAATCCCAGTAGTTTGTATTTTTAAAAACAGATTTGTGAAATGCAAAGTTTCAGAATCTTGACTGAATTAGCTCCAGCCAATTGCAAGTTCAAAGCTCAGATAGTACAAATACATAGCAATATATCAGGAGTGTGAACAAATTAATTTCTATTAGAGTTTCATTTAAATTTGCAGTGTTCAGAGCTTTCACAGACTGAGTTGTTGCACACAACATAACTAATTAGCAAATTATTACATGGCTATAATCACTGCATTGCCTGCATTTATTTCTTATTCTGAGTCAAACTTTACAACATTTGCAAGATATTCAGTATTTTTTTCTTTGGTTGAATGCCCTGTTTCTCCCTGTTTAGAAATGATAATTTTATCTGATCAGGAAATCAAGAAATACTATTAAACATATAGTTTATTCCTTTGTTCTTATCAAGAGTTTCCAAGAACTAAATAACTGGGCAGCTACCTTTGTATTTGAAGAGTTCTGTGTTTTATGTGTTTATGTGTTATGTGTTTTATGAGTTCTGTGTTTTGTGTTTTTGTTTTTTAATAAAATAAAAATAAAAAAGTTGCTGTGTTGCATTCCACAAAAAGCAAGCCACAGTTTGTAAGATTAGTTGTGTCCCATGTGGTTTGTATTTTTAAAAACCCACAAACATCCTACTGTTACAGTTTGTCTGATACTTCATTTAATAGTTTGTGTAATATGGCTTTTATCCACTAAGAATGGCACCAGAAAAGCAAGGGTCATGAATACATGCACCCTTATTTAACCTTTAAAGAGGCATCACTGATATATCTTGAGTCTTCTCTTTTCCTGACTAAAATTAAATACCGGTAAGAGGTTTTTGGGATATAATTTGCTTTAGGAGTTTCACTCTGTTGTTGTGAGAATTTGAAAGTACCTCGCAAAAACATTCCCTTGAATTTTCCAGTGCCAGTATGTTTTTCTTAACTTTCGTGCCACAGTGAAAATATCTGGTATCTTCACAGCACTGAGCATCTTGTGTACATCAAATGGTAACCATGTCTATTAGATCCATTTCAATTGTGTAGCACATCTAGGATTGACAAGTGTCCCTTATTATAAGGAATGTCCCATCTTTGAGGGTTGGAAGGTCTTTCATTTCTAAAGACTGAATAAAATGCCAAAACACCTCTTGTATTTTGACAAAATGTGTGCATCATATAATTTATGCATTTTATTTTGCAGAGAAATAAGTAGCTCGGATATTGGTATTTATGTTTAACAAAAACTTTACAATGGTAGAATTCAGAGATGTAGCCATGTTAGTCTGGAATATCAGTGTGCAAAGGGATCTTTCTCTACTTCCTCTGTGGAAATAGACCAAGTCTATGAAAGCTTATGCAACAACTTCTTCTACATAGTCTCAAAGATCCTAGAAAACCCCTTTGCCTCAATCAGTGTTTCCCAAACTTTGGACCTCCAGGAGCATCAAGTCCCAGATGCTCTAGCCAGTAGCCAACAATCAGGAATTGTGGGAGCTGAAGTAAAAAATATCTGAAAGACCAAAGTTTGGGAAATACTGACCTAAATGTTACAGCTACTTCCTGATTGTCACCCATGCACTTACATGCATTTCGAGTCTTTTATTGCTACTTTGAAAACCTGGAAACACTAACTAAGCACACAAGAATGGAAAAAAGTCAAAATGAGGTGAATGCTTCTATAAGGCCTTACATACCCTCCAACTGTCCTGATTTGGTAGGGGCAGTCCTGATTAATCCTCTTTCATCCCACTTTTTCAGCTGCTCTTAAAATATTTCAGCTTCTGTCTCCTTATCCCACTTTCCCTTTCCCCTCTAGGCTTACTCAGTGCAAACTGAGTTCAAAATGCCAAAGTAGTTTTCACTAAAGGGAGGAGGACAGAAGAGGAGAGGGCAGAATCTTGTCGTTTCCTGAAGACTTAGGGGCTGTACAGACAGCCCCTAAGGGGCGGTGAGATGCCACCCCTTTCCTAGGTAGATCTAGGCCGTGGCAACCTCATGCTGCAGCCTCGATCTAGCCTTTCCGTAGTGCAAAAAGAAGCTGAAAAAAGTGGCTCCTTTTTGCACCACAGAAAGAGCACCATAGATGCCGGCACCGTAGCTTTCCGGCACTCCTTTTGGTATGCATCATTTGGACGCAGTGCCAAAGAAGTCCCCACTCTGCCCTCAGGCTGGTGTTTATCACTGGTCTGTTGAGGCCCTTAGAACTTTATCACATGAGCCCTATTCTCTCCACAATGAAACTAAAGAGAACAAAAACATACCAGTTTATGAGCAGCCTTTATCACATGGGACTGAGGCTATTTTGATCTTTGTGCTCTCTTCCACGTTTTCCCTTAATCCCATCTCCCTTAATCCCATCTCACCCATCATGCCTGTCATTTTTTAAAATATATATATATATATTAGTTTTTAATGCAAGTATGAATTACAATAATACAATTTAAGTTTTAAAAGAAAACAGAAGAAATAGACAAAAATGAAAGGAAACCAGGCTGCTTGGGACTAGCAAGGGGGAGAGGGGATGGAGAGGAGATGACTGTGACACGATATGACTGCCAATATTACAACTGCAGCAAGAGCAATATTTTGCATATGACTGCAGTATGATTGAGAACTTATTGATGGGCTTCCCCTGTCAATGAAAAGGAATACCCTTACCATGCTTGGGAGTCATAGAAGCTACGGGTTGAAGGCAACATCATGTGATAGGTATTGCCAAAGGTGCTATTTTATTACTATAATTGTGGTTTAAAATCCATGTGTGTTAAGAGCATCTTACAATTATTATTATTTTTATTAGGCAAAGGCAAACTACTGCAGCCTCTCCTAGCTTGTGTGTTCTTCCTCATCAGTAACATTTACCATCTGATATTGCTTGGCTACACATGTCCCAGGTTTTATCTGTCAAATATTAGAGTATGGCATATACAGTATGGTATTGTATATCAGAACATATAGAAGTCTAGACACATGTTCCAGAGCTGAGAGCTTCCTAGATAGGATTTTGGGAATCTATAACCTATGCTAGGTAGAACTGTACAGGTATGCTAAGTAGATGTGTTCCTGGGCATTCCTTCTTTAACAAAAATGTGGAATCAGAGGCAACAAAAACATGAAAAAAATAGGGATAGTGTCCCACAACACACATACAAAAAGAAGAGCAGTTCAGTATGTTTCAGCAAAAGGTTTTATTCCAAACTCACAATGTGCTCATTATTTAAGAGTTACCTGAAACAGATCAGTCAAGTAAGCCTTGAATACATAGACAAAAGGACTTTGAATCTTCATGAGGCCATTTAGAGTCTTCTTTCAAAATGCACTTAGGAATGACTTTTTCTTTCACCAGTCTCTACTTTTCTTAGGATTTTCATTTTGGTGGCCAAATGTGCATATCTATGCTTTGCGCTAAGTGGATAGCTGGTGGGACAAACTTATTTGCTCTCCCCCTTTCTCTTTGTTTTGCTGTTCCTACATGCTCAGAAAGGTATTCTGGACACAGCCGCTGGTTACCTTGCCAGTTGTAGGCAGAGGTACACAGCTACAGTGGGATCAGCTAAAGCAGAATCTTATCGTTTCTCAATTCAAGCTTTATTGCAGACACATTATTGCATGCCAGCATCAAAAGTTTCTTCATCCCTCCTTCACCATCCTCCCAGTGCCTATGCTGCCTATCACCTTCTATCTAGACAGAGAAAGAGGAGGATAGGAGGTCCAGCTGGGCATAAGAAGACTTTATAAAATGGAGCTTCACTGTCAGAGGCTTTGTTAACTGAAGTATGCTTGTACTATTAAGTTTAGTTGTTTTGCTTTTTCAGACAAGACCAGTGATAAGTGGTGAAAAACTTTGATTGTTTAATTGTAGTTTTAATATTGGGGAGGGGGTTGGGAAGGGATCAATTAGTATTTTATTGTATTTCTAATGCATTTTTACTGTTGTAACCCACCTGGATTCCTAGTGATTGGGCGGGCTATAAATAAATC